>NC_090725.1:49186303-49223803 GCF_036898095.1 Palaemon carinicauda | reverse complement strand
TAAAATCAAATCAGACAATGGTTAAGTTAAGTAAAATTTGGAAACCAAATCCCTTGAAATTAGATGTAAAAATCAGGCTGTATATCAGTTTAGTGAGATCGGTGTTATTGTATGGAGATGAGTTGTGGTATGAAAATGAAACAATCTACAACAGATTTAGATTTGAGAACAAAGCCCTCGGAAGAATAATGGGAGTTAAGTGACAGGACGGGATTAGAAATGAAACTGTAAGAGATATTATTTGAGTGCCATATGCGGATGAGATCATGGTGAGGGGTAGATGGAGATGGTTTGGGCATGCTCTCCGCACTCCTCAAACGAGATTAGCTCACCAAACTTTTAACTGGGCTCCAAAAGGCACTATAAGAGTTAGAAGACCCGGGTCTACATGGTGAAGACCCAGGCCTACATGACTGAGGACTATGAAACGTAAAGTAGGAGGTGATGAATGGAAAAGTATTGAATTAAAAGCTCAAGATAGAGATGACTGGCGAAATCTAGCCGAGGCCCTTTACGTCATTAGGCGTATGAAGAGATGATGAGGTATAAGAGTAGGCTAGTGTTTGAATATAGTTGTACACTGAAAACCATATCTATCGAAAATGTCACTGGAAGTTACATAAAGGTGATACATATAATTCATTTTATGTTGGACAAACATCTAAAGGCTTAGGCTACCTATGAAAACGAAATAGCATACGAGGGCTGTCTTTATTGGGTTTGTTGATAATGCTTTGACTCTCCATAGGCCTAGCTCAAGTCAGAGAACCGTTTGGCTGGAAACTATTGCAGCAATTCATATTACTGACTTTACTCAAAGAAATATTGTGGAATCTTTTTAATCACATATATCCATGGTCTTAATTGGAATCTAGGCCGGGTCTGTTTTTCAGTAATCTAATATTATCTTCTTTTCTTAAATCTGACTTATGGTATGCAGCTCTTCTAGGAGAGCGAACGAGCATGATAAAATGACTGTGGAGGTCCTGTAGAGAGTAGGGTTCTCCTGCTGTATAGGACCAGAAAAAAAGCCCTTAAAATATAGTAAGGACGCTCCAAATTCAAACCATTGTTCTCTAGGCGTGGGCCATAGCCTCTGTACCATGGTCTTCCACTGTCTTGGGGTAGAGTTCTCTTGCCAGGGGTTACATTCGGGCACGCTGAATTCTATCTTGTTTCTCTTCCTCTTGTTTTATTAAGTTTTTTTTTAGAGTATATATGAAAGATCTAATTTGATGTTGTTATTGTTCTTAGAATGTATTTTTATTGTTCATTAGTTCTCTTGCAGTTTATTTATTTCCTTGTTTCTTTTCTTCACCGTGCTATTTTTTCCTGTCGGAGCCCTTGGGATTATGGAATCCTACTTTTCCAACTAGGGTTATAGCTTAGCTTGTAATAATAATAATAATAATAATAATAAAAATAATAATAATAATAATAATAATAATAATAATAATAATAATAATAATAATAATAATAATAATAATAATAATATGGAAACATCAAGAAACAACGTTTGAGATCCATATCTCTGTATTATTATTATTATTATTATTATTATTATTATTATTATTATTATTATTATTATTATTATTATTATTAGCTAAGCTACAACCCTAGATAGAAAAGCAAAATGCTACAAGCCCAAGGGCTCCACCAGGGAAAAATAACCCAACGAGGAAAGGAAATAAGGGAATAGATAAACTATAGAAAAAGTAATGAATAAAAAATATAAAGAATCTTAAGACCAGTAACAAAATTAAAAAGATATATCATACGTAGATTATGAAAAAAGACTCGTATTAGACTGTTCAACATAAAAACATTCGCTGCAGATCTTAACTTCTGAAGTTCCAGATTACGAAAATAGTTCCACAACCTGTTCAGAGCGGGAATAAAACTTCTAGAATAGGCTACTGTAAGGCAAGACTTATATAACTGCATACCTATACTCACTTTTTTTAATGAGACGCATTTGCACAGACTCGCACCGGTGCCCTTTTAGCTCGGAAAAGTTTCCTGATCGCTGATTGGTTAGAATTATCTTGTTTAATCAATCAGCGATCAGGAATTTTTTCCGAGCGAAAAAGGCACCCTTGAGAGTCAGTGCCTTATTCTCGTTTATTTATTTCCTTATTTCCTTTCCTCACTGGGCTATTTTTCCCTGTTGGAGCCCTTGGGCTTATAGCATCTTGCTTTTCCAGCTAGGGTTGTAGCTTGCCTAGTAATAATAATAATAATAATAATAATAATAATAATAATAATAATAATAATAATAATACAGGATGGTACAGTCTGGGAAGATCTGAATCTAAAGGATGGTCAAAATTATGAAATATCTTCTGTAACATGCTTAGAGAACTATCTGACTAACTGCATACCAATACTACAGACAGGATGGTACAGGATGGGAAGATCTGGATGTAAAAGATGGTCAGATTTGTGAAATATCTTCTGTAACATGCATAAAGAACCAACTGACTAACTGCATACCTATTACTACATACAGGATGGTACAATTTGGAAAGATCTTGATGTAAAGGATGGTCAGAATTATGAAATATATTCTGTAACATGCATAAAGAACCAACTAACTAAGTGCATACCAATACTACAGACATGATGGTACATGATGGGAAGATCAGAATGTAAACGATGGTCAGAATTGTGAAATATCTTCTGTAACAGACATAAAGAACTAACTGCATACCTTGTACTACATACAGGACGGTACAGTCTGGGAAGATCTGAATGTAAAGGATGGTCAGAATTATGAAATATCTTCTGTAACAGACATAAAGAACTAACTGCATACCTTATACTACATACAGGACGGTACAGTCTGGGAAGATCTGAATGTAAAGGATGGTCAGAATTATGAAATATCTTCTGTAACAGACATAAAGAACTAACTGCATACCTTGTACTACATACAGGACGGTACAGTCTGGGAAGATCTGAATGTAAAGGATGGTCAGAATTGTGAAATATCTTCTGTAACAGACATAAAGAACTAACTGACTAACTGCATACCTTGTACTACATACAGGATGGTACAGTCTGGAAAGATCTGGATGTAAAGGATGGTCAGAATTATGAAATATCTTCTGTTATAGGCATAAAGAACTAACTGACTAACTGCATACCTAGTACTATATACAGGATGGTACAATGTGGAAAGATCTGAATGTAAAGGATGGTCCGAATTATGAAATATCGTCAGTAACATGAATAAAGAACTAACTGAACGACGTTGCCAGAGATTGATATCCTGATTAGGAATAAGGAGTTTAATAGACTGCAATAGATATGATATCTCTGTACTTTTAAGTTTATTGTGATTCAAATGGTGGCCAAGATAAGAAGTACCTACTACAATCAAGTCTTTTCACTTTTCCTTTCGTGGTCATATGATACATATCTTATATTTTATGATCCTCACATGTAAACTATCGTGATTTCTACTCTCTCTCTCTCTCTCCACAAGGTACTAGAGGAGTTGGAAGACCCAGGGCCACAAGGCAGAGGACTATGAAGCGTGAAGTAGGAGATGATGAATGGAGAAGTATTGAATTAGAAGCTCAGTTTAGAGACGACTGGCATAATCTAACCGAGGCCCTTTGTGTCAATAGGTGTAGGAGGAGATGAAGATGGTGATGATATATATATATATATATATATATATATATATATATATATATATATATATATATATATATATATATATATATATACATACATATATATATATATATATATATATATATATATATATATATATATATATATATATATATATATACATAGAGAGAGAGAGAGAGAGAGAGAGAGAGAGAGAGAGAGAGAGAGAGAGAGAGAGAGAGAGAGAGAGAGAGCACAATTACATAATCGTAAATTTATTCCTTGCGGAAACACAGATGTTGTCTGCTCATGAACTTGAAGTTTAAAACAATGTCATCAAAAGCGATTTTTTAAAGGAAATTATGTTTAATAAAAGTAGTTTGAATGAAAACATTTATGTTGCAGGATAAATAGTAAGCGCTATACTGAAAAATACGATATTTGATATCATTGGTTCATTTCATATAAATCATTAATTGTAATATTCACATTTGAACGTTATTCATAACAGTAATATTTTATGTACCGACTGATTCAATGGCGTGAAAATGCTTAGGGAACTAGGATCGAAATTTTAATGAATACAGAATAACATTTAAAAATGTAGGATGTGGCAACACTTGATTAAGTGCCGCCGTCACTGGTCTCTTTCAGAGTTGCCAGATCTTTCAGAGCATAAAGGGCCAAAACCATGGCAAAAATAGGCCAAAAGAGGACAAACTTGAAATGATTTTGCCTCTGCAGCCTGGAATATAAAATTATTTAAGTAGTCAACTGAGCATTCTTTGATAAAAAATAGTTTATGTTTAGTTGGTCAAATTTTCTTTTATTCCTACACCATAAAACCACACACACACACACACACACATATATATATATATATATATATATATATATATATATATATATATATATATATATATATATATATATATATATATATATATATATATATAAAATCAGCAGTTGTTAGTACACCACAGGACATAGGCCTAGGGCATGCCCTTCCACTCCCATCTGGTCTTTCTATGGCAGTCCACAGCCACAAATTTTCCTAACTCGCTAATTCATCACCATCTCTTCCTTTTCCTACTTTATTTTCATCTATAGGCAACTATTCTGTTATTCTTTTTATCTATCTATTATCTGCTATTCTCATTGCATGTCCTGCCCATATCCATTTCCTTCCCTTACATGTTGTTAGAATATCCTCTAATTTAGTTTGCTCTTATACATGTTGCTCTTTTTCTGTCTTTGTGTTAATCCCATTATTGTTCTTTACATAGCTCTCTGAGTTGTGACTAGCTATTGTTTTAAGGCTTCATTAAGTCTACAAGTTTCTGGTGCCTAAGTTAATACTGGTAGGACCATCTCATTCACTCCTTTCCTTTTTAGGGAAAGTGGCATTTTGCATTTCATAATCTCATTTTTTTTACCAAACGGTCTCCTTCCCATGCTTATCCTGTAAGGACATCGCTCCCTCCGTCGTCCAGCATTCTCATCGAATTCTCCATTTCATTTAAATTCTCTTTTCGCCACACTGTGGTTCACTGTAAATATTTATTCCGCTCCCACAGAGCTACAATTTTATGTGTTTATCATTTCGCTACCTATTTCTATTGACTTGTATTTCAAGCATTTGTACGTGTGAAAAAAACATATTGTGGCGGTTAGTTCAAGCTAAGATTTGCACCTGCGCACATGCTACTTTTCCGTCCGCACCTTGTATTATATTCTCGCACATGTTTGAATAAACAAACAAATTATTTCCGGGCTGCCCACAGGCAAGAGCCCGGGTCTTACACAAGGTAAGGCAATCTATACAGACAGACAGACAGACTGAATAAACCGTCAGTTGTTGTTGGTGATAGCTCGTCTCACTGTCCTTACAACTGGTGACCCCGGAGTTGAAGTAGCATCAGCTGTTTTGGCTTTGCCATTAACGGACTTATTACGGCCGTGCTACCTTCTTTTACTCGTTACCTTAGGCGTGAGCTTCGGCCTTTGGTGCTCCCACCCCTCGGTGCATTTGTAAGGCAGTAGGATGAGCTTAACCGACATATCAACTTCCCACCTCTTCACCGACTCGTTGACTGACCACAATGGCGGATTCAACCCGCCCATCACGCCCAACGGCCTCGCCTCCACGCCCAAAGTCAAACTGCTGCCATTTTCTCAACACAGCACTGCTTCCTGGCTCCTGAGAGCGGACGTACTCTTTCGAGTCGCTAGGCTCAGCGACTCCTGCGCCAAGGCCGACATCGTTCTCACTTCCATCCCGGAAGAGGTATTCGACAAGATTTCACCATGGCTCGACGCCCGGGCTGGCCAAGTTTCCCACGACGACCTGAGAACGAAACTCATCGGTATCTACTCGCTCTCCGTTTCAGCAAGGGCACAGAAAGTCCTGGACCTCGCCGGCAAACCCATGGGTGACACTTCTCCTGTCGAGGCGTGGGACGAGTTGACCGGCCTGCTAATGCTTCCCGAGACCGACAGCAACGGCCGACGGCGCGAGAGTAGCCTATCCCACGAGATTTTCCTTCGACGACTGTTGCAGGACGTAAGGGCCCAATTGACGGACGCCGACACACTTCCGATGAACGAACTCCTGTCGAAGGCTCAGAAGCTCCATGAGGCCTCCAAAGCATCCCGCCTCGGGGCATCATCAGTATCGTCTTTGTTCTCCTCCTTCAGCTGCTCTTCCATAGACTCTTCAGCAACGACTCCTCACGACGACGACGAGATCAACGCTCTAGCAAGGAGGAAACCACCGCAACCGACATGTCCAAACCCTAGGCCTAATCCAACATGGTGCTTCTACCACCAGCAGTTCGGCAGCGACGCCAAGAAATGTAGGGCACCATGCAATTTCCCTAGAAGATGATGCCAGAAGAAACCACCTACCACCATCGCAGCTGCAGGAAACCAAATCAAGAATGGTTTCTATATCCTCGACAACGTCTCCAACCATAGACTCATGGTCAACGTTCCTGCCGTCACAAGCCGACCTAGACCATGGTCCCAGCAAAGACGCCCCCTCGCTCGTCGCCGCCACAATGTCCGTATCTGTTGAAATGACGCAGCCCTACGCCGACCTTCTGCAAGAATTTCCTGACAAATTCAAGCCCGAGCTCCGACAATCGCCGGGATCCCCCTCCAAGCACGGGATCTACCACCACATCACGATGACGGGACCTCCTACACACGTCAAATTCCGCCGCCTCCCGCCCCAGAAGCTGAGGGACGCCAAAGCATCGAGCCCCTGGGCATCTCCCCTACACATGGTAAAGAAGCCTGACGGGACCTGGAGACCTTGCGGCGACTACAGGCGCCTCAACCTCATCACAACGCCCGAACACTACCCTCTGCCCAACATGCAAGACCTGACAAATGCGTTGCATGGCGCGAAATACTTCACCAAGATGTACCTTCTCAAGTCTTACTTCCAGGTCCCCGTATTTCCAGAGGACATTCAGAAAACTGCCATTGTGACACCGTTCGGATCCTACACCTTCGCATACTCAACCTTCGGTCTACGCAATGAGGGGGCGACCTTCCAATGCCTAATTTATAGCATCCTGGGCGACCTACCATTCTGCGTCTGCTATGTCGACGACATCCTGATATTCTCAAGGACCAAGGAGGAACACCGGAGGCACGTCCACGCCGTCCTCAAACGCCTGCAGGAGAATGGCCTAGTTGTACGTTTCGACAAATGCACATTCGGCGCTGAAGGAGTGTATTTTCTCGGTCATCGCGTGTCCTTGAGTGGGGTAAAACCCATGACAACCAAGGTGGATGCCATCAGAAAGTTCCCGACACCTACGACCACCCACCAACTTCAGGAGTTCCTAGGGATGGTCAATTACTACAGGCGCTTCATCCCCAACATCGCACAGACCCTGACACCCCTCGACGACGTCCTGAAGGGAAAGGCGAAGAAACTTGAGTGGGGTTCCCCACAACAACACGCATTCACTCGGACAAAGGACGCCCTCGCAAACGCCACCACCCTGGCTTATTTCGACGACAACGCCCCTCTGCGACTGACGACCAACGCCAGCAACGTCGCCTGTAGGGCTGTGCTGGAACAGCTCGTCGATGGTTCTCCTCGACCATTGGCATTCTTCAGCAGAAAACTGAAACCCGCCGAAACAAGATACAGCACCTTCGATAGGGAGCTCCTCCCCGTCTACCTCGCCGTCCGCCACTTCAGGTACATCCTGGAGGGCACACCCTTCACCATCGTGACAGACCATCAACCCCTCGTACATGCCTTCACAAAATCGACAGACGCATGATCCTCCTGACAACAACGTCATCTCGCAGCAATCGCTGAATTCGTGTGCACCATAAGCTACGTTCCCGGAAAGAAAAACCCAGTCTCAGACCCCCTTTCAAGGATTGAAATCGACGCAATCCACCTGGGAATTGACTACGCCAACCTCGCATCCGAGCAGCGCACCGACCTAGAGGCCCAGGATCACCTGACGGGGCCATCTGCGCTCAAGATAACTGCAATTCCCCTCAGGCCAGCAGGAGTAACTCTCCTCTGCGACACCAGCACCGGCCGCCCACATCCCTGGATTCCGGCTTCCTGCAGAAGAAAAATATTCGACATCATCCATGGACTTTTACACCCATTAGGACGCACCACTGCTCGCCTCCTGTCTGAAAAGTTCATCTGACCAGGGATCAAAAAGGACGCCCGGGAATGGGCGAAGACATGCATCAATTGCCAGACAAGCAAGATAAGCCGTCACACCGAATCGGGGATAGGTGATTTTCCCCAACCGAAAAGATGTTTCGGTCACATCCACATCGACGTTGTGGGACCTTTGCCGCCTTCTGGATCTGCTCGCTACCTGCTGACAATCATCGATCGCTCCACGAGGTGGTTGGAAGCATCACCGATGACCGAAGCTACGACCCAAGCATGCGCCGAAGCCCTTTCGTCAAGCTGAGTGAGCAGATTTGGCGTTCCTGACGACATCACGACAGACAGAAGCCCCACTTTCCTGTATGTTTTCATCCGTGTCGACGCTCATCGACAGCCACTAACCAGACCCTATCGAGGCCCCTACCAAGTAATCAAGAAAACGACAAAAGCCTTCCTTCTCGACGTGCATGGCCAAGAGGACTGGGTCTCAATAGACCGCGTGAAACCGGCGTTTCTCGAAGGAAGCGAGACTGCCTCCGCGGGACCTGGCAGATCCAGAGTGCCACCTCAAAACAAGGCGCCCAATGAGAAGAAAAGCAACAAACGACGACGAGAGGTAGCGATCCATATGCCGACGCGCCCCTCCGTTCAGGAACAAGAGGAACCCTCCGACACCCGAAACGATACGAAGACTAGTCTCATCAGCCCTCTATGCCGCCTGATGTCTTGGGGGGGAGGAGTACTTGTAAGGACATCGCTCCCTCCGTCGTCCAGCATTCTCATCGAATTCTACATTTCATTTAAATTCTCTTTTCGCCACACTGTGGTTCACTGTATATATTTATTCCGCTCCCCCAGAGCTACAATTTTATGTATTTATCATTTCGCTACCTATTTCTATTGACTTGTATTTCAAGCATTTGTACGTGTGAAAAAACACACATATTGTGGCGGTTAGTTCAAGCCAGATTGGCGCCTGCGCGCATGCGACTTTTCCGTCCGCACCTTGTATTATATTCTCGCACATGTTTGAATAAACCATCAGTTATTGTTAGTAATAGCTCGTCTCACTGTCCTTACAATCCTTCTCTTTATTTCTCATAAGCTATAAAAGCCATACATAGTGGTTTGTCATAGGCCTACTCTTGATTTTTTCATTATGTGGTTAATTACGTGGATGTAGTCAGTTGCTGAATACTCGCTTCTAAAACCGGCCTGCTCTCTTGGATAATTAAAATCTAGTTGCCTTTCTACTCAGCCGATAACGCCAGAAATATAAAACTGTTCAGTACATTGATATTTTGGTTGGGCGGCATCCTGAACCTGATAAAAAGAGTGACCAAGCAAAGGGGTCTGCCCCCTTCTTAATACTCCCACTTTCTTCATCCTTCCCCAAGCTTTACCTTCCCCTATTCCCCCAAACCTGAGGCCCGATGCCTCCTGAAATAAGAAAGAATTATTGACATTAATTAAAGTGGCTGATATCCTTGATCCTTTATCCCTTACCCTCACGCAAATCCTACAATAAAGGTGGCTGATCATCCCTAACCATATCCTTATCCCATCTCCCCCCCCCTCTACCTACTACTTATCTGTCAGTGAAAGAAGAAGATATTTTGGTACTCTCAATTAATCTACATGTAGGACATATTAAACATTTTATTACTATGATATTTTCAAATATACATTTTTCATATCTGTATTTTGTTAAAAGATGCCAAATTCTGTTAAGGGTCCAGACGAAATTTTTGGTAGCCGAAACGGAATGAAAAAGCGCCATATTCGAGCTGTTTTGGCTTTAAAAGAGCCAAACTGACAACCTTGGTGTCTTTCCACAGAACCGTGTAGCGGTCGGCTCGGTATCTCTGTGCCTCAGTGACTCGGTCTCATAGTCCGACCAGTCAGTCTATGTGTGTGTTTATCTGAGTAAACCTGTGTATACCAAAATGTCAGGCGACAGCACGCAAATTTTCAATCCGGCCGATAAAGTGGCCAAGATTGCCCATTGTTCCTCAATGGAACAATACAGAAAGATGCACGAAAAGTCACTGAAAGACCCCGAAGGGTTTTGGAGTGAAATAGCCAAGGATTTTCACTTCGAGGAGAATGGCTTAGGACAGTTCCTCGATTATAATTTTGACGTGGGAAAGGGCAAGATCTACATCAAATGGATGGCCGGAAGCAAAACCAACATCTCCTACAACTGTTTGGACCGTCATGTTTCGGCCGGGAAAGGCGAGCAAGTGGCATTTTATTGGTGAGTTCAGACATTTCATTTACAACTACTAAAGGTTGTTTACCTCCTCTACACACACAGTAGCGGTATACCGTTAAAGGCTTCCTTCTCTCCCGTTAGCTGTTACCCAGTTCTCTTACTGCTCTTTTAAACCCAATTTTAGGACGCATCTTTACTGTCATATTATTGGTTCTTACTTAACATGTTTTCATGTTGTAAAATTTCCATTTTAAATCACTGTCATGATGAGAAAATGTATGATTTTATCATAAGACCTTATCATTCATTATGATAATGTTTGGATGTCAACATTGATTTTATTGAGAAATTTTTAATAATTAGACGACTATCATTTGGGGTTTAACAACTATATAGTATCAGTGATGCAAATTAGGATATTGATAGGGCCATGATTTTATTAAAATTATCGACCTATTAACAAGTACATATAGAAATTATGACTGCATTTAGGCAGTTCTGAAACGAAGTATAATTAACTGACATCCATTTGTGATGTTAAAAGAAGAGAATGCAGTGTGTGTGTGTGTGTGTATATATATATATATATATATATATATATATATATATATATATATATATATATATATATAATGTACAATATAGGCTATATGGGAATGATTCATAAACAATATTAGATAAACTGAGATGCATGAACTTATTCATAGATATATACATATTTATGTTTTGAATATGTACGTCTTCACACACATAGGCTACATTACATGTGTGCGCATTAATATCCTTATATATATATATATATATATATATATACATATATATATATATATATATATATATATATATATACATATATATATATATATATATATATATATATATATATATATATATATATATATACATATATATATATATATATATATATATATATATATATATATGCATATTAAGTATATATATAATATATATATAATATATATATATAGATATATATATTACTGCTACAGCTACTACTACTAGCTAAGCTACAGCCCTAGTTTGTAAAACAGTATGCTATAAGCCCAAGGGCTCCAACAAGGAAAAATGTCTCAGTGAGGAAAGGAAATAAATAATCAAGAAGTAAAGTAATAAATAGATAAAATAAAGTAAATTAGGAATAGTAACAACATTAGAATAGATCTTTCATATATAAACGATAGAAACTTTAAAAAGAAAAGGAAGAAAAATAAGAATAACGTCACCAAGTGTACCCTCAAGCAAGAGAACTCCAACCCAAGAAAGTGGAAGACCGTGGTACAGAGGCTATGACACTACCCAAGACTAGAGAACAATGGTTTAGTTTTGGAGTGTCCTCCTTGAAGAACTAGGCCTACTTACCATAGCTAAAGTGTCTCTTCTACTCTTACCAAGAGGAAAGTAGCTACTGAACATTTAAAGTGCAGTAGTTAACCCCCTCAATCAAAAAAGAATTGTTTGGTAATCTCAGTGTTGTCAGGTGTATGAGGACAGAGGAGAATGTGTAAAGAATGGGCCAGACAATTTTGTGTACACGTAATTGAAGGAAAGTGAGCCGTAACCACAGGGAGAGGTCCAATGAAGTAATATCTGGTCAGTCAAATGACCCTATAACTCTCTAGCTGTAGTATCTCAGTGTCCAACTGGTGTCTTGCGCAACCTGTATTACCTAGTAACTTTGAATAAAACAAATCGGGATACTGTACTAGCATACATATTTAGTTGTTCCGTAACTGAATACAAACCAACACTATTTACATGGGGTAATTACTTTGGCAACAGCCGATGACGAGCCATAAAGTTTTAACGAGGGTTTCCTACCCCACCGCTAGTTAGCGGGGGGTAGGGAGGGGTAGCAAGCTACCCCTCCCCCCTCACACACACCGGTGAAGATCCACTTTACTTCTGGCTCGGGAAGAGAACAGACCTGTCTGTGCTCTCCCTCGCTTTGACCGCCATATTAATGTTTTTTGCTTTCTCTCTTTTGCAGTGTGTGTGAAGTTGGCCTCTACTGACAATGCGTACTTCGCTCAGCCTTAAGTCTTGCCTTCAGGCTCAAAGGAATGGACATTTCCTCCTCGCTGGAACTGTCTTTTCTCATACGGAGTTACGAACTTACCTGCCCTCAGTCGGAAGTGAGACCTCCTCCTTGGAACGTGGTTCAGGTTCTAAGGTCTCTTAAGAGGCCTCCCTACGAACCATTACGCCAGGCTTCTGATCGCCACCTTACCTGGAAGACGGTTTTCCTGCTAGCTCTGGCCTCGGCCAAGCGAGTCAGTGAACTGCATGGTCTCTCCTAGGACATCGCCCATTCAAGGGGATGGGGGGAGGTAACGTTCAGCTTCGTCCCTGAGTATGTTGCTAAGACTCAGAACCCAGGAGTGCAGGACCCTAGGTTCGACTCTCTCCAGGTCTCGAGTCTTCGTTCTGTAACAGATGACCCAGACCATCTCCTACTGTGCCCAGTCAGGAGTCTGAGGTTGTATCTCAAAAGAACAGCTGCAGCCCGCCCCCAGGTGCGGAACTTGTTCGTTAGCACCGGGGAAACGAAGAGGAGGGTCACCAGGGATACCATCTCGGCTTGGATCCGCAAGGTGATCCACCTGGCCTTGAGTTCTGACCCCCCTCCGTCACGGCGCCCTAGGGCGCATGATGTCGGGCGTTGCTACGTCCCTAGCCTTCAAGAAGAACTTTTCGGTGACGCAGGTCCTGCAAGCTGGGGTGTGGAAGCGTCAGACCACCTTCACGGCCCACTACCTGCAAGACGTGACACACAGACGGCTCGATACGTTTTCTATTGGCCCTGTGGTGGCTGCACAACAGCTGGTCTAACCTCAGGCTCTTAATTGGACAAGTAGCAGAGGGTTGAGGGCATTGTTACCCGGTTTTAGTCTGTGTGAATGAAAAGATCTGTCTGGCCCTTTTCTTTTCTTCATCCTCTCCTCCCTTGGAGAAAAACAGCATCCTGGGTCCTTTGCACAGCTGACCTCGAACCTCTGCAGGTAAGCCATGGTCCCTTGTGTTCCTAGTATTAAGTTGTAATACTGTCATGTCCCCATACCCTGACGAGGTGGTATTGGGTAGTCCTAGCCTAGATTTCCCTCTAAAGAACTCCAGGTCAACTTCCTAGGACATGTCACTGCTCACCTTGACACACGACTTACATAGGCCGCAGCAGCCCCTCAGCTGTCTGTGAGGTGCAGGGGCCCCAACCCTTGAGTTCCTTTATGAACTCGGGTTAGGAGCCCCTGGGCAAGCCAAAGCCAGTATGGCAGGGGACTTACCTCCCTTCCTAAGGGTTGTCACCCCATGTAAATAGCGTTGGTTTGTATTCAGTTACGGAACAAATGACAAATTCGTAGATAATTTGTATTTTTCCTAACGATACAAACCTTAGCTATTTACAGTTATGTGCCCGCCAGCCCTGTCCCCCAAGATAAGTCCTACCTCTAAGTAAAGTGGATCTTCACCGGTGTGTGTGAGGGGGGAGGGGTAGCTAGCTACCCCTCCCTGCCCCCCCCCCCCCCCCCCCCCCCCGCTAACTAGCGGTGGGGTAGGAAACCCTCGTTAAAACTTTATGGGTCGTCATCGGCTGTCACCAAAGTAATTACCCCATGTAAATAGCTAAGGTTTGTAACTTTAGGAAAAATACAAATTATCTACGAATTTGTCATATTACGGTGATTAAGAGCATTGGATCAGTTTGCAAGTTCAAAATTCACAACTAATGTATTTTGTTCTTAGATACAAAATCTTGTTTTTTGATAGGAGTATCTTTTTAGCCCAGCTAGAACTCTACTGATAAGATTCATAACCAGGTGTTGGTATACTGACAGGTGACAGAGATGTTCCTCCCCCCCTCCCAGGTTGCTTCATTAGCATCAATGAGCAAAACACATGACCATAGTGGATTGTGGAGGACCCAATTTGTTTTCAGCTTTAAGATATTACAGACATATTTCCAGCTCGCCCAATTGGCTGTTTTAATTTCTTTTATTAACAATAAATGTTGAGGGCTTTGCAGTTTCCCTATAACTGTAGCTGAACGAAGGTTTCTGCGTTCCTGCCAACATACACTTTTTGTTCCATTTTTAATAGCATTCCAGCTGTTTATTCCCTCACAAGTGTGGACTAGTGACGACGATGTACAGTGCATCATAACAATGGCCTGAAACATTGTTACACCGACAATAGAAGGTGAACAGACAGTTACTGTATGCCATCACCTATGCTACACCTTCATCTCTCGGCGCTAACAGCTTATCCATGCTTTCATCGGTCTTAGAGCACGCTGCGGGTGGAAGAAAAAGGAGCTTCACCCTTCCTTTTCGTCTTATGGACGAAAAGACCTTTGTTCGGTAAATGGAATACAAACCACGCTATTTATTAGGGGTATTACTTTCGCCGAAGCTGAAATGACGAGCCATTAAAATTTAGTGAGGGTTAACCCACACCGCTAGTTAGCAGGGGGTAGTGGGGTAGCTGGGTACCACTCGCACACCGTTGATTTAGCTCACTTTACTTTTGGCTCGGATGGAGAGCGGTTGTTTCCGCTCTTCCTCCTCACCTATTCTGGACTGCCATAAATTTTTGTCTTTTAACCTACTTTTTCTTATATATATATATATATATATATATATATATATATATAATATATATATATATATATATATATATATATATATATATATATATATATATATATATATGTATATATATATATGTGTGTGTATGTATATATATATATATTATTATTATTATTATTACTTACTAAGCTACAACCCTAGTTGGAAAAGCAGTATGCTATAAGCCCAGGGGCTCCAACAGGGAAAATAGCTCAGTGCGGAAAGGAAAAAAGGAAAATAAAATATTCTAAGAAGAGTAACAACAATAAATATCTCCTATATAAACTATAAAAACTTTAACAAAACAAGAGGAAGAGAAATAAGATAGGAGAGTGTGCTCGAGTGTACCCTCAAGCAAGAGAACTCTAACCCAAGACAGTGAAAGGCCATGGTACAGAGGCTATGGCACTACCCAAGACTAGAGAACAGTGGTTTGATTTTGGAGTGTCCTTCTCCTAGAAGAGCTGCTTACCATAGCTAAAGAGTCTCTTCTACCCTTACCAAGAGGAAAGTGGCACTGAACAATTACAGTGCAGTAACCCCTTGGGTGATGAAGAATTGTTTGGTAATCTGTGTTGTCAGGTGTATGAGGATAGAGGAGAATATGTAAAGAATATGCCAGACTATTCAGTGTGTATGTAGGCAAAGGGAAAATGAACCGTAACCAGAGAGGAGGATCCAATGTAGTACTGTCTGGCCAGTCAAAAGACCTCATAACTCTCTAGCGGTAGTATCTCAACGGGTGGCTGGTGCCCTGGCCAACCTATATATATATATATATATATATATATATATATATATATATATATATATATATATATATATATATATATATATGTATAGAAATTTTGCAAGTTTTCTTTTCATTGTTTGTGCTGTGCGTGTGTTACATATACGATGGGTGCTCAAGACTCTTGCGCGAGGCCAGGGAACCTTCCCTTCCGACCTCTTTCCCCCTTGTCCATTGGTCTTCCCGTCGACATATAACTATCATTGACTTGGCCACCGCCGCAGGGGAATCGTCATCGTTTGGACCCTCCTCGTTCAACTGTTGTCTTCCATTTTCCCTCTTCCTACCGGAAACATGGATTACTGAGCGAAGGGAGTTTGGTTGCTCAGAGATTGACTATGTTCTTTCTTTTTTCAAGACCGTTCAATTTTCATGGGCCTCCGACAGTGTACTAACGGGGAGCACCTTTCCCGTTCGTGGGTTAGGTTGCGCTTCCGATTGTTTTTCTCAATTATTTAAGTGAAATTATAATTGTTTTTAATTTTAACTTTTCAGCTTCTTCTCAGTGGGGAACACTTCCCTTCGGAGGATCAGTGGTTCTCCCTATTAGTATTTTTTAGCTGATTTAAATAATTGTAATTCTTGTTTTATTACAGTTACTGTACTCTTCGCCCTCCTTCTCCTGTTGATGTCGACTGGGGAAGGGAGGGCGCAATACTTATTTGTTCCGACACAGATACAAACCTTTGCTATTTATTAGGGTATTACTTTCGGCAACGCTGAAAAACAGCCAAGACAATTTTAGTGAGGGATAATTACCCCATCCGCTAGTTAGCGGGAGGGGGTTGGGGTAGACTAGCTACCCCGCTCACTCACACCTGTCGGTTGAGTAACCACTTTTTACTTTTGGCTCGGTAGAGTGTGGATGTGCCGTCTCTCTCTCCCATTAACAAATTGCCTTGACTTTGTTACTTTTTCTTTTTCTTTTGTGTGTGGATATTGTCCCGCTATGCGGACATGTCCTGGGATTGAGGACCGCCGCTGCTGCACCTTCATGTCGTCCTTGGAGACAAACCCAAATCCTTCATGCCCGGCTTGCCGGGGAACTCATTGTTTGCTTGACAACACCTGTTCCGAGTGTAGGGAGTGGCCTGCCTCCCAGTGGGAGAGGTATGCGCGTAAGAAGAAGAGGAAGTCTAAACACGAATCTTCGCTTTCAGGGTCTTCCTCGAAATCGAAGAAATCGCAGGCTTCTGCTTCCTCTACGCCCAAATCTCTGCCTGAAGCTAATCCTCGACCAGGCCCTTCCGGGGTACGGTCGAGTAGTAGCTCAGGGCTTGTGACTCCAGGTCAATCCTGGGGGATAGACGAGGATGACGACTCCCCTAGTGAGTTGGTTCCTTCTCTTCCCCCAGGGAGCGCCTGTTCCTTGCCATACCTTGGGTCTGGTTCCAACGCCGAGGAGTTAGCTAACCCACCAGGGGCGGTGGCAGGGCTCTCTCCAACTTGGGCTTCCCCCTCGTGGGAACATATCTCTCTTTCACGAGAGAAGATTGCCTCTGTGCATCGGCAATCTCCTTACGCTTTAGGTTCTCCTCCAGGGGCGGAAAGAGAACCTTGTTATAAGCGTAGTTCTCCTTCGGGCGAACTTTCCCCCCCTGCGGAGGATTTATCTGTCGATCTTAATCAGTCTCCCCCTCGGGCTGAGTCTGTTGTACGTTCCTCTCCGGAGGTTCGTAGAGTGGAGGGGTGGGTAACCCCTCTCCACCCCGGGCATTCTCCTCCTCGGGTTGTGAGGAGGCGTCTTTTTGAGCCTGCTGGGTCTCCTCACGTTGACCCTTCGGGGTCTCGTGACGATCACCCTTCGGGCTGGCATGATTGTGAGTTTTCGGGCTCTAGTCATGTAGATCCCGCGGGTTCTCTTGACAGCAGGAGTCCTTCGGGTCTCCGTCGCGCTGAACCTTCGTGCTCTCGCGACTTGAAACCTTTGGGTTTCTGTTACGCTGAACCCTCGGGCTCTCGTAACGACGGTAACGTTGGACCTCTGGGTTCTCGTATCGTCAGTCACGCCGATCCTTTGGGATCTCGTGACAGAGGAACCTCGATTCCTTGTTACGCTGGGTCTTCGGGGTCTGGTAACCTGAGTTACGCTGAACCATTGGGCTCTCGTAACTAGTCGCGCTAACACTTTGTGTTTTGTGACAGAGAAACTCCGGTTTCTCGTTGCGTTGCTCCTTCGAGTTCGCGCAACACAGTTCACGCTGAACTTTCGGGTTCTCGTGACCAGAGTCATTCTTATTATGACAGAGTTTTTAAACTCTCGTTGTGTTGATTGTTCGCGCTCACACAACATAAGCTATCGTGAACCTTTGGGTGAGCGTAGCAGTGAGTTCTTTCAACAACGATCGACTTGGCGCGCCATATGCACGAACAGCCTATTGCTCACCATGCGCGCAAACATCCTGTTGCTCGCCATGCGCGCGAACATCCTGTTGCTCGCCATGTGCGCGAGCAACCTTATGCGCGCCAGGTGCGCGAACAACCTCATGCGCTCCAGGAATGCGAAAAGGTGCGCGCGATCTCCCTTCCGCCTACCAACAGTTCGGCGCAAGAGCGCACGACCATCTTGGCGCTGACAATCAGTCTCTCGAGCCCCTTGGGCCTCAACAGAGACAACGGTCGCCTGTGCGACCGAGCCCAGATCCTATCCCTAAGGGTAGGCCTGTGCCTATCTTCCCTGTAGGGAAGCCTTCATCAGACAAAAGGGTTAGGGAACCTGCCCAGGTTCCTAAACCCAGGGAGCAGTCCTTTCCTAAGGACCTTCCCCCTAGTTCCACGGGAGCCCGTGACCCCCCGTGGCTTAGCAACTTTTTTAATGTAATGCGCCAAGCCATGAAGGGAGGCGTTCCCCGCTCCCAGTCCTTAGGTGATATACCTAGGATTCCCTTGTCGCCTCCTCTCTTCCCGGGGTCCTCTCCTCCCTCTGATCCTAGGAGGAGGTCGGAAGTTTCTTGCACAGGCGGGCCCCTCAGGCAAGGGGAGACGATCATCCCCTCGCAAAAGACCTCTGGAGGAGATTAGGCATGAACCTCACTGTAGCCCCCCGCAGTTCAAGATGCCACAGGCCAGGCCCAAGGGGGAAAGGAAAAGAATTCGTACTTCAGCCCCCAAGGAGGATAGGGTTACTTACTATGGAGACTTCTTCCCTTCTTTACCGGTTGAGATAGTGTCTAATGAGGCACGACCTGCGACCGGACGGGATTCACCTCGTAAGGCAATGGACTTACATTCTACCCGTAAGCCGATGGAATCCTCTAGGCCCTTGGGGACAGAGGATCTCCTGCCTTGTAGGAGGGAACCGAAGGATTTGTTCACCATCCCCAAATCCTTGGGTAGGCTTCCTTCCTCACTGCCTCCCAGGCAGCCGGAAGCAAGCACCTCCCCGGTAGTTTCCCTATCCCCAGTCTATTCAGTTGACGACTGACCCACGCCGGGCTCCTATGGATGAGAGCTTGGACGTGGAAGGGCAGAGCGTTCTCGAGGACGACGCTCTATCAGCAGCTGTTAGCCCTAAGCTTACAGAGGATGAGAGGAAGGACCTGGAGCGCGCCTTCTGGCAGGTCCTAGCCTGCATCCGTTCCATCAATGGACTTCCAGATCCATCGGCATCCCCTCTAGATGGAAAAGAAACGGTCCTTGACCAGTTCTATGGCACTCAGAAACCTCATAGGACCAGTGCAGCTTTGCCCTGGTCAAAGGGGTTGAAGAGTGCCAAACAGAAGGCGGTGTCCCAGGCAACTGGTTCCACCTCTTCTCTCTGCTCCAACTCATCCTCCAAGCTCTTACCTCCTCCGTATGTGTTTCAGAGGAGGTACTACGAGATCCTCGGAGAATCTCTTCCAACGCTGCCTCTCGACCACTCTATAGAGGCACTCTCGAAGGCCACCCCCTTCGAGAAACTTATGGAACTTCCTGTCTCCTTTTTGGCCTCTGAAATCCTAAACCAGGAAAAGGTGGCGAAGTACGCCATGCAGGCTACTTTGTGGCTGGATTTCTGGTTAGTAGTGAGTCTGAGAAATGCTCCTTTCAAGGGCAATTCTTTGTTCCATCCCGAGGATGTCGAGCGGGTGGCAGAGAGGTGGAGGAAGTCCAGTCAGGACTTCCTCATCCAAAAGTTCTTAACAGCTAGACCTTACCCCTCTCAGCCACAGCGGAAAGCACAGCAGAACCCGCAGCCGAAAAGGGCTAGAGACCCAAAACAGTAGGGTAAAAAGGGTGCAAAGCAGGCCTTTTGCAGTAAAAAGTCCTTCCGTGGAGGAAAGGGTAAGAAGGGATCTGGCGGAGGCCGGTCCCAATAAGACAGGCAATCCTCCCATTTGTCCACCTGTGGGGGGATGCCTGCAAAGCCGCTGGCAGAGGTGGCTTTACCACGGGGCCGAACCCTGGACGGTCGAGGTGATTCGTTCAGTGTGTCGTATCCCGTTCACGCTCTCTCTCCCTCCACTGACTCGAGTGCCGATTCCATTGAACTCCTGTGCGAAAGGATCCGCACAGGAGATTGCCCTCAGGGCAGAAGTACAGTCCATGTTGGAGAAGGACGTTCTCTAGGAGGTCCTCGACGGGTCCCCAGGCTTCTACAGTCGACTCTTTCTTGTGAAATAGGCATCTGGAGGCTGGAGGCCAGTCATCGACCTCTCGGCCCTGAACAGGTTTGTCGAACAGACACCTTTCAGTATGGAGACGGCCGACACAGTCAGACAAGCAATAAGACCCCAGGACTTCATATGCACTCTAGATCTGAAGGACGCATACTTCCAGATCCCAATTCACCCGTCTTCCAGGAAGTATCTGGGATTCATGTTCAATTGGAAGCATTACCAGTTCAGGGTACTGTGTTTCGGTCTTTTCACAGCACCCCAGGTATTCATCAGAGTATTCGCCCTAGTATCATCTTGGGCTCACAGAGTCGGCATCCGTATCCTAAGATACTTGGACGACTGGCTGATTCTGGCAGACTCGTAGGCAGCCCTTCCCCGCCACCGAGACGAGCTTCTAAGGTTTTGCCAGGATCTGTGGATCGTGGTAAACCTCGAAAAGTCTCAACTGCTCCCCTCTCAAGAACTGGTATACCTAGGCATGCGATTAGACACCCTAAGGCACAAAGCGTTTCCATCAGACGAAAGGATCCAGAGACTGAGGGAAATAGCGCAGGTCTTCCTCAGTCGGAAAGAGCTCCCGGCGCAGTATTGGCTTCGCCTTCTCGGTCACCTCTCTTCCCTGACCCGACTGGTCCCCAACAGTCGCCTCAGGATGAGATCCCTCCAGTGGCGACTGAAATCCCAGTGGAAACAGCACTCCGATTCCCGGGATCACCTAGTCCGCATAGGGCTAGAGGAACAGTCGGACCTCAAGTGGTGGCTGGCGGAGCCGAACCTCTGCAAAGGGATCGATCTCATCTCTCCCCCGGAATTGATGCTGATTTTGGACGCATCAAAAAAAGGGTAAGGGGCTCACGTGCTGCACCATTACACTTCCGGCCAATGGTATGGGCCGAATCAGAAAGGTACCAGCACATAAATCTCTTAGAGATGAGGGCAGCCTTTCTGGCCCTCAAAGAGTTCCACCAGGTCCTGGGGGGCCACTCCGTGGTGTTGATGAGCGACACCACCATGGTAGTAGCTTATATAAGCAAACGGCGGTACCTTATCGCAGCAGCTGTGCCATCTTGCAGTAGAGATACTCAGATGGGCAGAAGTCAACTCGTTGACTCTATCAGCTCGCTTCATTCCGGGCAAGCGGAATGTGCTAGCAGACAAGCTGAGCAGAGCGACTCAGATAGTTGGCACCGAGTGGTCTTTGAATCCTCTGATAACCAACAAAGTCCTGACTTTGTGGGGTTCCCCGACTGTGGATCTGTTCGCAACGGCCCTGAATTTCAGGCTCCCGTTGTACTGCTCCCCAGTCCCGGATCCCCAAGCTCTTTGGCAAGATGCTTTTCAACAACGGTTGATAAACCTGGACGCTTACACGTTTCCCCCGTTCTGTCTGATGAGAAAAGTCCTCAACCTGGTACGAGCAAGCAACAATTTGCAAATGACCCTCATAGCTCCGCTATGGCATCACGCAGAATGGTTCCCGGACCTTCTGCATTTCCTCACGGAGATCCTGAGGGAGCTTCCTCCACAACACACCCTACTCAAACAACCACATGCCAACATCTTTCACAGCCGTAGCCTCGCTTCGACTTCACGCCTGGAGACTATCCAGCACCTCCTCACAAAGAGAGGCTTTTCGCAACCGGTTGCGAAAAGAATGGCTGGATACCTCAGGAGATCCACAGATGCAGTCTACCAGGCGAAGTGGTCAGTTTTCTGTGGTTGGTGTCGTGGAAGGGGTATCTCTCCCCTCGATGCCTCTGTTCCAACCATATCGGAGTTTCTTGTATACCTTCGGGAAGAAAAGTTTCTCTCGGTCTTGGCAGTCAAAGGCTACCGCTCAGCCTTGAGTCTCGTCTTTAGACTGAAAGGAGTCGATATTTCCTCCTTGTTGCAACTTTCTTTGCTCATACGCAGTTACGAGCTTACTTGCCCCCAGGCAGAGCTAAGCCCTCCCCCTTGGAACGTGGTTCTGGTCCTCAGGTCTCTGAAGGGCTTCCCATATGAACCACTATGCCAGGCCTCAGATCGCCACCTCACATGGAAGACAGTGTTCCTGCTCGCTTTGGCTTCGGCCAAGAGAGTCGGCGAACTTCATGGTCTATCTGCTGATGTCTCCCACTCTAGGAGATGGGGGGAAGTAATCCTCAACTTCGTCCCTGAGTTTGTAGCTAAGACTCAAAATTCGGGTGTGCCGGACTCCAGGTTCGGCCCATTTCGGATAGAGAGTCTTCGTTCTGTAACCGAAGATCCAGACCAACTGCTACTGTGTCCAGTGAGGAGTCTGAGGTGTTACTTAGAAAGAACAGCAAAAGCTCGCCCCCGTGTACAAGCACTTTTTGTCAGCACCGGGAAGGTCAAGAGGAGGGTCACGAGGAATACTATTTCCTCCTGGATAAGTAAAGATTCAAATACACACTATATCCAGATCCTCCTCTGTCCAACCGACCCAGAGCTCATGACGTCAGAGGCATTGCAACGTCTCTGGCGTTCAAGAAAAATTTTTCTGTAGCACAGGTATAGCAAGCGGGCGTGTGGAAGCATCAGACGACCTTCACAGCCCACTAACTAAAAGACGTAACCCACAAGAGCATGGAAACCTTCTCCATTGGTCCTGTGGTGGCCGCACAACAAGTGATCTACTGCCTCAGGCTCCTTGATGGACAAGTAGCAGAGGGTTGAGGGCTAAGGTTACCTGGGTTAGTCTAGGGTGAATGAAAATAATGTCTGGCTCACTTCTTTCTTTCTCCTTCTCCCCCCCTTTGGAAATAGCTCCGCAAGACCGAAGCATAGCTGACCTCACCCCTCTGCAGGTAAGAATCATTTCCCATGTGCATCCTGGGTATAAATGAATACTTTGTTACGTCACCAATACCTCTTGAGGAAGGGTATTGGAATCCTCGAGTTCCTACGTGAAGACAAGCCACGAGTCTCTCACACAAGCTTCTGCATGCCGCTGTCAGTGAGTTACCTTGTAACTACTTTGATTTTAGTGAGGGTAGGGTTCCCTCTACTATCGATCACAGATCGAAATAGAGAGGACCCCAGGTCATGACCAAGGCCAGTTGGTAAGGACTTCCTCCCTCCTAAGAGTAAGTCACCCTAATAAATAGCGAAGGTTTGTATCTGTGTCGGAACAAATAACAAATTTGGAAATAATTTGTATTTTTCCTAACATACAAACCTGAAGCTATTTATACAAATTGGCCCGCCATCCTGTCCTCCTAGAAGTCCTGCCAGAAAGCAAAAGTGGTTACTCAACCGACAGGTGTGAGTGAGCGGGGTAGCTAGTCTACCCCAACCCCCTCCCGCTAACTAGCGGGTTGGGTAATTATCCCTCACTAAAATTGTCTTGGCTATTTTTCAGCATTGCCGAAAGTAATACCCTTATAAATAGCTTCAGGTTTGTATGTTAGGAAAAATACAAATTATTTCCAAATTTGTTATTTTATGTTTGTTCCCTCGGTGGTTCCTTTTCCCGTCGCGGACTAGGTGTTCCTCCCTAGGGAATTTTCTGTTACATAATTTGTTTTATTTTTCCTCGGTTAGTTATTCAGTTTTCTTCGTTCGACTGAGAGTGCTGACGAAGCAGAGCTGTTCTGTTCATGCCTGGTGAATCTGCTCTCACTGCTGTCCCTCAGAGGACATCATCACGGGCGTCATCCCTTCTCTTGGCCGTACGCCCGTGGCAACACCTGATCAGCATTTCATCTTCGAGGAAAGGTTGTTTCCCCCTTCCGTGGGAGAACTTTCCTGCATCTTTATCACTTCATCGACTCCGACTGCTGTTGCTGTCTTCACCTAGACTACACTCTCCTCTTGCCGAGTCTCTCTTCCTTCAGGAGCGTAGGATAGTCTTAGGCAAGTCTCTCCTGCGAAGTGATCACCTCTCTTGTTCGCGCAGGCCACTCTTAGAGACGCCTCTTTGGATGATCGCTACTGCTGAAGGTCAGCTTGCTGGTCCACTGGCCCTCATGAGCGTCATCGGTTCCTGACCGCCATACCATCTGACCTGCTGACCTACCACCACAACCATGTGCTACAGCGAGTCCTTGGACTTCGGCCCTGGACTCTTCTGTGGGTCGTTCACGATCCTCATCGGAGGATGTTCGCCCTTCCAAAGGGCATATCCCAGCTCCTGATCGTCCTGTCAGCTGACCTGCCGACCTACCAGCGCAACCTTGCTATTGCAGTGATCAAGTTAAACCTGTGGAAGTCTTCCCTACTTCCCTCTCAGATGACTGGTGTATCTGGGAATGATTCTAGACACCAATCTCCACAAAACTTTATCAAAATGAGAAGAACTCATATCCCAGGGTGACTTGAGTCCAATTGGAATCAGGCCCTCGATCTCCCAGACATTATGACCCCCATGGAACCAGAAATTTGGACGAACCTCAAGGGATGGGTGTCAGTCGAGAATCTACAGAGTGGTATAACCTTCTCATCCTTCCCCACCCCTCGGACTTGATGCTGTGCTTAGAACACATCAAAAGAAGAGAGGAGGGACCATAGTGCTGCACCACACGACCTTAGCCCTCTGGACAGATTCCGAAAGTACCTTCACTTAAATCTCTTATGAGATGAAGGCCAACTTTCCGGTCCTTCAGCAACCTCACCAGTTCCTAACGGACCACTTGGTAATATGATGGTCGACAACACCACACACCACATAGAGGCTCACATCGACAAGAAAGAAGGAACTTGCTCGTAGCCTCTTCCCATCTAGCAGTATAAATACTAAGATGGGCCAAAGTCTGTTCAGTGCTACTATCAGCCTGCTTCATTCCAGACTAGAGGAATGTGCTCGCCGACAATCTGTGTACAGCATCTCAGATAAGGTATACCAAATGGTCTTTGGATCACCTTGTAGCTGACAAAGTCCCGACTTTACGGTGTTCTCCAACTAGGGATCTGTTCGCAATGCCCCTGAACCTCAGGCTTCCGCTGCTCTCTAGCCCTAGACCCCATGGATATCTGGCAAGAAACATGCCAACATCGGTGGGTACAACAATGACGTCTACGTCTCGTCCCTGTTTTGTCTGGAGAAGGGCACTCAAGAAGGCTAGAACATCTGTCAGCCTCTCAAGGGCTCTCAGCTCCGCTATGGCATTACGCAGAACAGTTTCCAAACCTTCTGCAGCTCCTGATAGTCTCTCCAAGAGAACTCTCTCCACATCACAGACAACATCACTTCGACACCTACCACAAGCTATAGCTTCGCTATGATTGTACGCCTGGAGACTACCCAGTACTTCCTCTCTCACAGAGGCTTTTCGCAATAAGTTACGAAAAGGTTGTCTAGATATCTGAGGAATTCCTCAGGATCAGTCTACCAGTCAGTATAACGTCTTGTGTGGTTGGTGTCGTGGGGAAGTGTCTCTCTCCACTCGATACCTCTATTGCAGTAATAGCGGAATCCTCAAGTATACTCAAGAGGAAAAGACCCCCCTTTTCAATTTAAACAAGTAAGACGATCACTCAAACTTGAGCCTCGCCTTCAAACTGAAAGGAAGGGACATCCTCTCATTACTAGACCTTTCCTAACTCATACAGACTTACAACTTGCCTTTTCCCAGTCGGAATTGAGACCTTCCTCTCGGAACATGGTTCAAATTCTCCAGCCTCTAAGGAGATTTCCTTATGTTCCACTTCACCAAGCAACAAATTTTCACCTGGTTTAGAAGACAGTGTTCCTACACACTTTGACAGCAGCCATACGAGTCAAGGAACTTCATGGTCTCTCTTTCGACATCGCCCATTAATGAGAAGGGTGAAAGGCAACGTTCAGTTTCGTCCCCGAGTATGTCGCCAAACACAGTCTCCAGGGGTGACGGATCGCACACAAGTCTCCACTCGGTAACTGACGATCCAGATCATCTGTTACTGTGCCCGGGGTAAGGTATGAGGCTCTACCTTAAGAGAATGGCAACAGCCCACCCCGGGTCCATTCTCTTGTCATCAGCACTGGGAGAGACTAAAGGAGGATCACCAAAACATCATCTCTGCTGTATTCACAGAGTCACCAATGATGCCCTGAATCCAGATCCTCACCTAACATGACGACTCACGATGTCAGGGGCATAGCTATGCCCTTGGCCCTTCTAAGCAGATTACTCTGTGACGCAAGTTTTACATGAAAGGATGTGAATGCTCCAGGTGACTTTCACAACCTTTCTCCTGAAAGACATGACCCACACAAACTTGATACGACCTCTATCGGTCCTGTGGTGGCTGCACAACAGCTGGTTGTAAACCTCAAGCTCCTTATTGGACAAGTAGCAGAAGGGTGAGGGCACTGTTACCCGGTTTTAGTTTGCGTGAATGAAAAGATTTGACGGGCTCTTATTTTTTCTTCATCCTCCCCTCTCTTGGGGAAGGCAGCATTCTGGGTTCTCTGCATAAGCTGACCTCAAACTACTGCAGGTAAACCATGCTCCCTTGTGTACCTAGTATTAAGCTAATACTGTTGCGTCCCCATACCCTGGAGATTCTGCATATCAACACACAGCTTGTGTAGGCCACAGACTTTGCGTAGCAAGGTTTTAGCGAGGCGCAGGGACTCCTTATTTTTGAGTACTAACATAATCAGATAAGGACCCCCCAGGTAAAGCCAAAATCCAGATTGGCAGGGACGCCTACCCTTCCTAATGGGTGAGTCACCCCTAATAAATAGCGTGGTTTGTATTCCAGTTATGGATCAAATGACAAATAATAGTAATAACAATGATAATAATTTGCATTTTTCCTAACTATACAAACCTTAGCTATTTATACAAACTTGCCCGCCAGCCCTATCCCCCTTGAAGTCCTACCTCCAAGCAAAGTGAGCTAAATCACTGGTGTGTGAGTGGGAGTGGTAGCAAGCTACCCCCCTACCCCCTGCTAACTAGCGGTGTGGGTACTGTATTTAACTCTCGCTAAATTTTAATGACTCGTCATTTCAGCTTCGCCGAAAGTAATACTCCCAATAAATAGCTAAGGTTTGTATCGTTAGGAAAAATACAAATTATCTCCAAATTTGTCATGTTAGACAGTTTTTCTTGCTCTGGGAGGGACAGTGTTGCCCAGTCTTTAACCAAAGATGAAGGAGAAGACGTCGAGCTTGTGTATTTCTTTGCGCTCGCCTGTTTGTACGTGGCCGTTATTGCTTTACCATACAATAACATGCTATTATGTTCTCATGCCTATTCGCAATAGGCTGCCCCTAAGGGAGCGACACCTTACCTGTTTGTGATCCTGCACGTTCTTCAGAGCATATGTGTGTGCATTCTTCTAGTGAAGCCCTGCTTTTAAAGTGCATCCCCCTCCAGTAGGGAGCCCATATTTTGACACACATGCTTCAAAGCATTTTCTTTTGCCAGCTGATTTGTATACTGTACTGTTATTAGAGCATATTCTGTGAGACTCACATTTCCCATTTAACACACACCCGCCAGATTGCGCTCCTGTGATTGATAGTGATTGCCAGATCGTGATCAAACTAACTCACCTCCTAGTAATCATATGAGCTTATTTATCGGTGCTCATGGATTCTTCCTTATCAGCACTTGGGCACACTCTTTGGCTAATGTACACATGCTGTTGCCTAATAATGCTTACGTATTCTTGTTTGCCGAGGAATACTCTCACTCTTGTTAGCGAGCACTCGTGGTCAACTGCTAGCAATCGCACACAATCGTCTAGAACATTATAGTCCCTTAAGCAAGTGTGCACATCAGTCATGGAACAAGCTTTGCCTTCGGAAGGTGCTCTTGCATAAGATACATTGTGGCTATTCTGGCCCCTAAGCACTCGATTCTGGACTCTCATCGTTATAAAGAGACAACTGCAAGCTCTTTGATAGTTACTTTCTCGGGAGAACGTGGAAGTTTTATGCCTTCACGCTCATCTAGTAATGCTCATGGGCGCTCATGTACGGGTATGAGTACTATGCTCTCTTTGATTGAGACGGGTTCATCCATCTGTCAGAAGACATACTGTATTCTAGACTTTCAGAAGTGCCTAATCTCTTGTAGAATCTTCTTTGGCTGTTAGATCTTGCCTTTCTTGTTTGCATATTTACCTCTGAGTGATCAGGCCTCAGACCAAGGTTATTCTATAGTGAAGCACTTCTTTGGACATACCTATCATATGAATGGTTTGAATGTCCATATCAGACACGAGATAGAGCACCAGAGACTAGATTGCTAGCAGTGACTCGACGGTCTCAACACTATGCTTATGACACACACTCAATGAACTTGGCATATACGGACTCTCCCGAAAGGACACATAGCCTACTGTGGATTGCAGACGCCTCCTTTGACGTGTGTGTTTGGATACAAACCATTGTCATTTAATTGCGTTAGTTCTGGCACAGCTTGTTACGCCCAATTAAAGAATTATTGAGAGTGTGACAACCTGGTATGGTTACATAGCCCAATCTGCTTCTGGTCGCTGCTGTGAATGGTTGTCTGTTTACAGTACTGAACCTCTTTTCAGTGCTTTGTTTGAATTCTTATCTTCTACCAGTATGAGTATGAAGCAAGTGTTCATGAGTACTTGCCCCATGGCGTTAAAGGGCACCCTTGCTGTACCTTCGTGAACTGTATCGACGTCTATCCTTATCCCCTTTGTCCTTCGTTCAGAGGTCATAGGGGTTCTTTGGACTCCCCTTGTGGATATAGAAAGAAGGCTATACACAAATCATTCCCTTTCAACTGCTTCGGCCTCGAAGGAGCTTAAAAAGCCCAAGCCTTCTCTTTCGAGCTCTGGATTTCCCTTGTCTGATCCTTCATTACTGGAGTCTCCCCGAGACTTGATGACGATCAAGTGTTTGTTATTTAGTTTGTTGACGTAGCTTCTCCTGTCCTCCTTAGCAAGGCTGAAAATCTTACCTTTGAGCGTCGGCCTTTAGCATTTGCTTTTATCACAGCCGTGGATAATGTCCCAGCTGATGTACTGTACATCAGGTATCATCTGACTTTAATAATCCTGCTCGTTTACCATCCTCCCCACCTTCTAGTGTGCTTGGCTTGTACAAGCAACTTTTTATCTCTTATGTAAGAGATGAAGGAGACTTTTCTGGTTATATTCTAGAAGTTTTACCTGTGACCGTGACGTGCAAATCTCCTCAGTGTACTGTACACCAATGTGTGCACCTCTTCATTCTTCAGCTGTGCCATCATTCTCCATGGATACCACCATTGCGGTTTTTGGCGGCATAACATACCCTCTTCATGGCCTACTGCATCATTAGACGTTCCTGTTACCCTTCACAACCCCTTAGGTCTATCTTCCCCTAATAGGGAAGTAGTGAAGTACAGTATTTCTCCCCTAAGAAATTATTTAAGCAGAGAGGTCAGCATTATTTATCGCATC
This sequence comes from Palaemon carinicauda, assembly GCF_036898095.1. NCBI lineage: Eukaryota > Metazoa > Arthropoda > Malacostraca > Decapoda > Palaemonidae > Palaemon > Palaemon carinicauda. The sequence goes on along the minus strand of NC_090725.1, from coordinate 49,193,913 downwards.
ATCAGTGCGTCCACAATCATACAAGCATTCCCCGCGTCCACAATCCTACAAGCATTCCCCGCGTCCACAATCCAACAAGCATTCCCCGCGTCCACTCTCCCTCAAAGCCTACACCCACCCGCAGCACACCACGCGTCCTGCTGCTTTTATGCCATCCAAACACGCCGCAGCCATTGCTGGTTCTCCTGTTGTTTACGCTGTAACTTATTGCTCCGGGGGTTCTCCTTTACCCAGGACCTCGCCCTTGCCTCCAGTAGACCTTTTGGAGGATGGAAAACGTACTTCAGCCTAAGTATTCCAACCCTAGAAAACTCTTCAGTTTTAGAGGTAAGACTATTGCCTTAACCTAGTGTAGGAAAAGGCGATTAGAGCCTTATCCCTGTTTCCTCAGATTGTTTCTCGTGCTTCCCAGCATTATGCTTCATTAGCCCCAAGCATTTAAGACGTAGCTCACCTCCAGCACTGCGCAATCCACAAACATGTTCCTTATCCCCGGTTCACAGTCTCCGAGAAACCTGACCATTTCCAGCGAGAATACAAGTTTCACAAGTTCAATTTTTCTTTTTCGTCAGTTGAGGAAAAGGTTAAGCCTCGTATTTCTCCTCAGTCGTTTTATGATTCAATTTTACCAGAACCGGATATGTCTAACTTTGTTTTTCCGCACTTTCCGTCAGTCGCCTCAGATTATACACCAGAGTTTTGATGTTCCTGAGAAGTGTAAAAATCATGGAACAGCACCTAAGCAGGAACTGACTCCTACAGAATCTAGACATAGAGCTCCGCCTCCAAGCCCATTATCCTGAATAGTTATTGACGACTTCAGTGTGTCCTACTGAGGCAGACTCCTTAGATGGGACTAGTAATGCTATTTTGGAAGTTCCTGCTTCAGGCCCAGGTGAAGCTTGTTCATATATGAAAATTATGTTTGTTGTCTACCATATTAATGATCTGGGTAAAACCCACCGTGGTCCAGTCATTGGGAGACGCTGTCTCCTTGATAGCTTCTTCTCAGAGGCCCAGAGTGCCTGCCACAAATTTGATATTCCGTGGTCTCAACTAGCTCATGACACCTTGATCCAAATGAACAAATAGATTTCAGATTCTGAAAATTCTCTTAGATCAGCCCGATTGTCAAAGTTACTTCCTCCTGCACTTTCCTGTCTATGTAAATTTTACGTCCCAGGGGGGCCCAGCCCAATCCCTTACCTATTGACCCAGATGTAGCAGCTTTAACACCAGGAATTCGTAGTGATCATCTTGATCAGCAATCAGCCACTTTTTCAGCCCCCATATTGTTGAATTTGGAAACGGCCTCTGTGAGGGCTTTTCAGGCCAGCTTCTGGCTTGACCACTAGTCAGAGACTCATTCTATGCTGTATCAAAGAATTTATCTGCTACAAATATTCATAAACAATATGAAGAACTTGTACACTTTAGAACAAAAGCTCTAGAGTTCCTTTTCAACCTGTGTGCTTTCATCTAGGGAAACTGTTTCCTTAAGAGAAGATATGCAGTGGCATCCAACTTTGCCCAACATATGTGAACTAGGGACACGTTAGGCCTAGTTAGGCCTATGCAACACTAACATCATTAATCATCCTACTGTATTCCGACCTGTGAAGGTCGCCACAGCTGTAGAGAAGTGGGTGAAATCTAGCGATGGTTCTTTCTTTGGGAGTGCAGCTTCAATACATTTTAATGCCCCTCTTCCAGCAAAACATTGATCTTCTCCCCTAAACAGACATCATGACATAATCTGTTACCCGAACCTGATCATTTGCAATTCAAGCAACAGGGAATATCTCGACCTCCTTTCGGGATAGAGTTCATCTCGGAAGAGTCGAGGATGTAGTGATTCCACGTTAAGGACTACATTTCCCTAGACCTACCACCTGTGGGAGGATGCCTACAAAGTCGTTGGACAAGGTGGCAGTTTTAAGTGGGGCGGATCCGTGAACGTTAGAAGTGCTTTGTTCAGTGTATAGCGTCTTGTTCATGTGGTTACCCTCCTCTGACTCCAACTCCTAGGATTCTATCATTATGTTTCAAGGCATCCTGAAAAGACCTCTTACAGATCGAGGTCCTTAAGATGCTGGAGAAAAGTGCCATTGCAGAAGTCTTTGACAGGTCATCAGATTTTGTCAGCAACATCTTCAAGGTGGAGAAATGTAGTTTTGTCTGACCAGTCAAAGGACCCAATAACTCGAGCGGAAGTATCTTAAGGGGCGACTGGTGCCCCGCCAACTTACTACCTACAGTAGGTGTAGGAGGAAATGAGGATTATATGTATGTATATATGTGTGCGTGTGTGTATTTTAACCACGAAAGGAATAGTGAAAGGACTCGATTGTAGTTAGTACTTTCGTCTTATTAGTGACATCATCACCATTGATGTCATTAATATAACGAAAGTTCTTACTATGATAAAGTCGTATCACTATGGCATAATTTATGCCCATCATGTGTCAGTTTCCATGACTTCTAAACACACACATATACTTATGTACATCATCAGCAGCAGCAGCCGTAGCTAGTCTAATGCAGGACAAAGGTCTCAGACATGTCCTTCCATTCCCATCTACCTATGGTCTTTCTTATTTTGTCAATCCATCGTCTTCTCTTCCTTCCCCTGTTTCTTTTGTAATGTAGGGACACCCATTCTGTTAGAATTAATGTCCATCTGTTATTTGTCATTCTCATTAGATTTCCTACCCATGTCCATTTCTTCTTTTTTCACATGTTAGAATTTCCTCTACTTTAGTTTTCTATTGTATCCATGTTGTTCTTTTTCTGTCTCTTAGTGTTATTCCCATCATTATTCATTCCATAGCTCTTTGAGTTTTAACTACCTTATGTTTAAGTCTTTAGTAAGGCAACAAAGTTTCTGATGCATAAGTTAATACCTGTAAGACCATCTGATTGAATCATTTTCATTTTAGAGAAAGTGGGATCTTACTTTTCATGAAGTAGGAGATGATGAATGGAGAAGTATTGAATTAAAAGCTCAAGATAGAGACGACTGGCGAAATCTAACTGAGGCCCTTTGCGTCAATAGGCGTAGGAGATGACGATGATGATGTTGATATGTGTGTATGTGTATATATATATATATATATATATATATATATATATATATATATATATATATATATATATATATATATATATATATATAAATCTGATCCATACATCCCATATTTCTTCTAAAGCCACTCTGCAATTCTAAATTTGCATACTCAGTTTTAGACTTAATCCTATTAATTAACATACTACCATACACTTTTTCAACTACAATTGACAAACTAATACCCCTAGAATTACAACACGTGCACATCTCCCTTAGCTTTGTATAGTGGAACAATACACTCACACACCCAATCCACTGGTACCATTAACAACATAAAACGTTTGGAAGCAATCTCACCAACCATTCCAGCATAATCATACCCCCTTCCTTCAACATCTCAGCTGTAACACCCTCCTTACCGGGTGCTTTTCCTGCCCTCGTAGCATTTAGTGCTCATTTCACTTCCTGTCTTGTAATCTATCTCTCATTCTCATCTCCCATCAATGGCACCTCAACACCCTCAACAGCAATTATATCTGCCTCCCTATCGTCCTCAAGATTCAGCAACCTTTCAAAATATTCAGCACACTTTTTTCTCGTCTTATCTCCTTTTAACAACCCTCCATTTTCACATTTCACTGTCTTTTCACTCCTTGGGCCATTCTTCCTTACTCTCTCCTTTTAACAACCTTCCATTTTCATATTTCACTGTATTTTCACTCCTTGGGCCATTCTTCCTTACTCTCTTCCTTTACTTCCAAAACTACTTCTCTTCATACGAACGATCCAATCCCTGACCCCACCTCCAGTCAGCCGCCCTATTTGCCTCAGCCACTTTCCGTTTTACTTCTTCATTTTTCTCTGTATCTTTCATACTTATCTACAGCCATTATTTAAATGCCCTCTTGTTCTCATCTATTTTCATCTTCACTCCCTTATTACACCACTCACTACCCTTCCTCATACTACCTCCGACAATCCTCTTACCACATACATCAATTGTATGCCCCACAAAATTTCCTTTTACTAACTTCCATACCCCTTCTAGATCAACAGCTTATCTCACTTTCACCATATATGCCACTTCCAACCTTTCTTGATATTCACTGTTTACCTTATTTTTTCTCACTACTAACCTTTTACATCCCATATTTTTTATTTCCCCAATCTTTTGCTACAACTAATTTTGCTTTAACTAAGAACTGATCAAACATATATGAGAAGTAATGAATAATTAATATAGAATATTTTAAGATCAGTAACAACATTAGAAATAATCTGTCGGATATAGATTATGAAGAGAAACATGTCAGCTGCAAATTTCAACTTTTGAAGTCTCACCGATTCAATTGCCTGATTTGGAAGATCATTCCACAATATGGTCACAGCTGGAATAAAACTTCTAGAATATTGTGTAATATTGAGCCTTATGAAGAAGAAGGCATGGCTGTTAGAATGAACTGCATACCTAGTATTACATGCAGGATGGTACTGCGGGGGAAGACCTGAATACAAAGGATGGTCAGAGTTATGAAAAATCGTATGCAACATGCATAAAGAATTAACTGCACCTGTCTGATATATATTTTGGACGTTCCTCATTTGTTGCTACTATTTGTTAGATATTATTTGGAATACGTGTAGTCTGCTCATTGGTTTGGTTGCTCTGTAGTTGATAATTCGATCCAAACTGATATCAGTGTCCTAGTTTTTACTAAACCAGATTCACCTCTGAATCAGCTTTCTGAAGTGTCCTAATTATCACAAACAAGTACAGTGCAGTATTCAACATTCTTCCCCATAGACTCGTGACACCCTTATCTTTATTCATTTTTCATAAGTAGATATATTCCTCTTGGTAGCTTTTTATTGTTTTTTTTTATGGTTTTAATATTAATTGTGAAATATTAGTTAGCTCAAGAACGTCGCTAAGTAAAACTTGTCAATAATTGCGTTTTTTTTTTCAGTTCGATGTGAAAGTTGTTAGTCCAGTTAGGTGGCTTTTTGTAGCATTTTTCCTAACGGTCGTCAAGGAAGAACCGGTTATTGAGAATAGTACTTTTACTACCGTTTGGTATTATAATATTGTTCTTGTTTTAATGGAAGTACATAGTGCAAATATTTAGATATTATTATTATTATTATTATTACTTGCTAAGCCACAGCCCTAGTTGGACTCCAACAGGGAAAGCAGCTCAATGAGGAAAGGAAACAAGGAAAAATAAAATATTTTGAGAAGAGCAACAATATTAAAATGCATATCACTTTGTAAACTATAAAAACTTTAACAAAACAAGAGGAAGAGAAATAAGATATAAGATAAAACAGTGTGCTTGAGTGTACCCTCAAGCAAGAGAACTCTAACCCAAGACGGTGGAAGACTCTGGTACAGATGCTATGGCACAACCCAAGAATAGAGAACAATGGTTTGATTTTGGAGTGTCCTTCTCCTAGAAGAGCTGTTTACCATAGCTAAAGAGTCTCTTCTACCATAACAAAGAGGAAAGAGGCCACTGAACAATTACAGTGCAGTAAGAAGAATTTTTTGGTAACCTCAGTGTTGTCAGGTGTATGAGGACAGAGGAGAATATGTAAAGAATAGGCCAGACTATTCGATGTGTGTGTGTGTGTGTGTGTGTGTATGTAGGCAAAGGGAAAATGAACCGTAACCAGAGAGAAGGATCCAATGTAGTACTGCCTGGCCAGTCAAAAGACCCTATAACTCTCTAGTGGTAGTATCTCAACGGGTGGCTGGTGCCCTGGCCATTCTACTACCTACTATAAGCCAGATGAAAGGTTTGACGTTTGATTTTTTTACCATGTGAAGTGCATGGGTCTAGGGTGGTGAAATGATAGCAAAAAGATATAATGACTGACAAATTATATCACTAGTTAGCTTTCTGCCCCCCCCCCCTGCCACCCCCATACCAACGATCAATTTTCACATGGATAAGATAATTAACCGATGATTCAGTTAATAGAATCAGATAAGGAATCACTATGTAATTTGAAATATAAGTTTGGTCTAATGTTTAAAGGCTTGGTAAATAGTATTTCGTATCGCTGCAAAGTTAAAATAACGCTTTCGGATGTATATAGTAGGTCTATAGTACATTTAATGATTTGTATGGTTGATTAAACTATGATATTAGAGGCCAAATCGCCCAGTATCGATTTCAGTGTCAAGTTATTCATTCAGGTTACGAACAGAGTTGGGTTTTAAACAGTAACGGTTAAGAAATTCTTCAAGGTTCTGAGAGTTCATCGTCGCTATATTGATAAGACTACTAATGTACTCGTCCAAGGATGATTGGATTAAATTTCAGTTATATTTTAGTTCTTTTTATAATTATTTATACGAGTTTCGTATTGGATTTCTTCACTTTTATTTAATATTTCTCACTGAAGTAGGCCTAGGCTTAAGCGTAAAATTTCTATAAATTTGATTATTATTATTATCATTATTATTATTATTATTATTATTATTATTATTATTATTATTATTAACCAAGCTACAACCCTAGTTGGAAAAGCAAGATGCTATAAGCCCAAGGGCTTCATTAGGGAAAAATAGCCCAGTGAGGAAAGGAAATAATTAAATGACGAGAACGACTTAAAGGTAAATCATTCTAAAAACAGTAACAACGTCAAAATAGATATGTCATATTTAAACTGTTAACAACGTCAAAAACAGATATGTCATATGTAAACTATAAAAAGACTAATTTGAGACGCTTGGTTCATGGGGAAAAAGTATTGTTAATCTTTATCAATAAATAGATTTTAAATTGAAATGTTTTGGTCGTGGGGAAGAATATTTATTATTCTTTATCCATAAATAGATTGAGTGGAATGCATTCACGTATTTTATTTAGAAATTATTGATTATGGTACTAGCATTTGCAAGTCTGGTTACATTTTGTTGGTGATACATAGGTTAGGTATGCATGTTTTCACCTATTTACGTGTTTTTTTTTTTAGTTTATTACTTTATTACCTCCGGCAACGAAGTTGGAAGGAGGTTATGTTTTCACCCCTGTTTGTGTGTTTGCTTCTTTGTGAATAGCTTCCTGGGCACAATTTTAATCGTAGAGTATTGAAACTTGCAGAGGTTAACTGTTATGTAAAAAGCTGGAAATCATTAAATTTTTGAAAGTCAAGGGTAAAGGTCAAGGTCATGGTCAAGCAAAATGTCTAATTTGCTTAATCAGTCATAAGTTTGGACGTTGTCACAGAGACTTCAAAACTTGGTTCACAAATGGGTGTATGAAATCACCGCCAATTAATACATGTTAAGGTTAAAGGTCAAGGTCAAGCAAAATGTCGAGAAATAAGTGCTGCGGCGGAGGTCTGCGCTTTACTGATTGCCCCTCTAGTTCGTGAATATAGAAGATATATAGTAAGAGCATTGCTTATTGGCAAGTGTCTTTACTTAATGCGTTATGACCACGTACTTCCTTATTTGAAATTAATAATAACGTTTATCGTCATTTGCTTTAGTTTGATACTGTTATTTGTCAAACTATTATTGATACCACTTTTC
>NC_090725.1:49168803-49181303 GCF_036898095.1 Palaemon carinicauda | reverse complement strand
AAAAGCAGAATGCTATAAGCCCAGGGTCTCCAACATGGAAAATAGCCCAGTGAGGAAAGGAAACAGGGAAAAATAAAATACTTAAAGACCAGTAGCATTAAAAAAATATCTCATATAAACTATGCTACTAAACAAACGAACAAATAAGTGAAATAAACAGACCCTTCGCATAATCTTCCAATTTGGCGAAGGCAATAAGTGTATACAGTATTAAATGCCCATGTTTTTTTTTTTTTTTTTTTTTTTTATATTATTAGAGGCTTCTTTAAGGCCTTACCTCATTCCTTATGAGATAGGTTCCCATTGTTTTCTCATCCGGATATTATCATGTGTAATGAATATGTGTACATTGGTGTCTTGTTCTGAATATTAGTAGAAGAAGAAGAACCGGTTATTTGGTACAATATTTGCTGTAAGGATCAGAATAGGTGTGGCACTTGGACAAATCCTTCACCTTTATGGGGTTTCTGACTTTACACTGGTGAATTAACTGGTTAATAGTGTTCCTGAAAATTATGTTTATATATATATATATATATATATATATATATATATATATATATATATATATATATATATATATATATATATAGAGAGAGAGAGAGAGAGAGAGAGAGAGAGAGAGAGAGAGAGAGAGAGAGGTGATACCTTAACGTGCTTAAACGGTTTGTGTATAGCCATGATTTATATATATGTATTATATATATATATATATATATATATATATAGATATATACTGTATATATACACACACACACACATATATATATATATATATATATATATATATATATATATATGTATATATACAAACATATATATAGCCTACACACACACACACATATATATATATATATATATATATGTATATATATATATATATAATTGTATATCGAGTGGGGATACCTCAACGTAGTTAAACGGTTTGTATATCGCCATAGACAGCAAAGCTGTACTAGTCAGGGCCAATCATACTAGTTTGGTTTGTATCAAGTGATCAATCTAAAATCTCCCACCATCACCAATCCGCAATGGCCAGCGTGGTGAGGAAAATGGCCAAACCCCAGATATGAATAAGTATGTGTCTGAGGTCTTTGTCCTGCAGTGGACTAGAAATGGCTGCATTTGTTGATGTATAATAAGAACACTGGGTATTAATATCTCTCTCTCTCTCTCTCTCTCTCTCTCTCTCTCTCTCTCTCTCTCTCTCTCTCTCTCCATTTAGCTTTCCAGCCGAAGATTTTCCTGCTCTGGAAGCAATTTATCGATTTGATCACGACCAATACCTGTCATTTACAGACGAATTGAATGCAGGTCGGATGTAAAATGCAGGACATAAGGAAGTTTATGCTGTGCAGGTCTGCAGGGTGGTAAATCATATTTTATTCACGTCTTCGTATAGTCCCTGGACTCTTAATAGGAAGAAGAAGAAAAAGAAGAAGAAAAAGAAGAAGAAGAAGAAGAGAGAGAGAGAGAGAGAGAGAGAGAGAGAGGAGAGAGAGAGAGAGAGAGAGAGAGAGAGAGAGAGAGAGAGAGAGAGTCTACCACGTGGAAGATATTTAAGTTAATTGACACTGTTATTAACAATGAAGACAAGCAAACTGCTAATTGGTAAATTGGTTCTTGCAAAGTTACTCTCATCCGGTTGATGGAGAGTTCTTGGTTTGAAAGATTCACTGCCGTTAAGATTGTTAATCCGAAGATTTATTGAAGGTTTGAATAAACCAATAATTTTGAAACTGGATGCTATTCTTCGGGTTAGTGGAATGGGGTTGCATAGTGGGTTTAAGTACCCTGCTTCTCATAAGTTCTTCGCTCAAAGGGTTAACCACTGCACTGTAGGTAGTAGGTTGGCCTAGGGACAAGCCACCCGTTTGAGATACTACCGCCAGAGAGTTATGGGATTCTTTGACTGTCCAGATAGTACCACATTGGATCCTTCTCTCTGGTTGCGGTTCATTTTCCCATTGCCTACACATACACCGAATAGTCTGGCCTATTCTTTACAGATTCTCCTCTGTCTTCCTACACCTGACAACACTGAGATTACCAAACCATTCTTCTTCACCGAAGAGGTTAACTAGTGCACTGTAATATGTTCAGTGGCTGCTTTCCTCTTGGTAAGGTTACAAGAGGCACTTAAGCTATGGTAAGCAGTAAGCAGCTCTTTTACGAGGACACTCCAAAATCAAACCATTGTTCTCTAGTCTTATCTAAGGCCTTAGCCTCGTTACCATGGTCTCCCACTGTCTTGGGGTAGAGTTCTCTTGCTTGAGGGTACACTCGGGCACGCTAAGAGTTCTCTTGCTTGAGGGTACACTCGGGAACGCTATTTCTATCTTGTTTTTCTTTCTCTAGTTGTTTAGAAGTTTTTTATAGTTTATATATGAGAGATCGATTTTAATGTTACTGTTCTTGAAATATTTTTAATTTAATTGTTCATAACTTCTCTTGTAGTTTACTTCATTAATAACTTTCCTCACCGAGCTATTTTTCCTGTTGGAGCCCTTGGGCTTCTAACATCCTGCTTTTCCAACCAGGGTTGTAGTAATAATAATAATTATAATAATAATAATAATAATAATAATAATAATAAATTCACACACACGCCCTACTTTTCCAACTAGGGTTGTATTTATTTGCTGAGACGACTGGCGAAATCTATCCGAGGCCCTTTGCGTCAGTAGGCGTAGGAGGAGATGATGATGAATTGATTTATTACCTAATTTCCTTTCCTCAGTGGGTTATTTTTCCCTGTTGGAGCCCTTGGGCTTAAGCATTCTTCTCTTCCAACTATGGTTGTAGCTTAGCTAGTAATGATAATAATAATGATAATGATATCTCTCGTAATTTATTTACTAAAACGACTGGCGAAATCTAACCGAGGCCCTTTGCGTCAATAGGCGTAGGAGGAGAGGATGATAATAGTGGTGAATTTATTTATTACCTTATTTCCTTTCCTCAGTGGGTTATTTTTCCCTGTTGGAGCCCTTGGGCTTAATAATAATAATAATAATGATAATGATAATAATGTAACTACGGAAGTTTGATAAACTAGTGCCTCTCTTGTGGTGCAGCATATGATAAACACAGACGGATGCTGCTTAGAAATTTAGCAATGTCACTGCTTACTAAAGTGTTGAGATGTCTTAATGCTGCAAGTCGTCTGACTTTTTTTTGTAGAGAGGGGGATATTTACTCAGCATGATTAGAGACTCCTCTCTCTCTCTCTCTCTCTCTCTCTCTCTCTCTCTCTCTCTCTCTCTCTCCTCTCTCTCTCTCTCTCTCTCTCTCTCCTTTGTTTTTCACCTTTTCTGTACCTTTTCTGTGACATGTTTGTGTAGGGATGATGAAGGATTGAATAATCAGAATTCCTTGAATTAGGCTTGCCATCTCTCTCTCTCTCTCTCTCTCTCTCTCCTCTCTCTCTCTCTCTCTCTCTCTCTCTCTCTCTCTCTCTCTTAATCCCGCCAAGGAGGTTATACGACCGAGTCGGTTTATTTATTCATTGGTCTGTCTATGTCTCTGTGGACAGGATTACCTCAAAACTAGTGGACGGATTTTGACAGAATTTTTACCACAGGTTTATCTTAGGTTATGGACGACCACATTAGATATTGGATCCGGATTTTATATTCTTCGTAAGAATGAATATATATATATATATATATATATATATATATATATATATATATATATATATATATTCTGTGTATATATATATGTATATATATATATATATATATATATATATATATATATATATATATATATATATATATATATATATATGCCTTTGCAATTATTACTTGATGGATAATTTAGCCAAAACTTGACCCAAAAGCAAACCATCATAAATAGTTTAACATGAAAGAAAGTCGTTGGTCTGACAGTCTGTTAGTGTCTGTAATGCTTAGGTTATCATTGCAGCCCGTAGAGTGTCTAAGAATTTCAAACTTGATGGGTATTACAACCCTGAATTGCATGGGAAGAAACCAGGGCAGATACGAACCATAGTCAATTCTTTTTAGTGTGGCAGATTTGCACCGACTCGCAGGGGTGCCCTTTTAGATCGGAAAAGTTTCCTGATCGCTGATTGGTTGGACAAGATAATTCTAACCAATCAGATAGCAGGAAACTTTTCCAAGCACAAACGGCACCGCTGCGAGTCTGTGCAAATGTGCCTCATTAAAAAAAATTGAGTATAGATGATCACTCAGTAGAGAGCATGCCTTCGCCATGCCAAGCAGTTTTATTTTGCTCTTTACGCTACTGTGTACTTGTATACTTCATTGTATTTCCTTCAAAATGTAATGGATTTGTCCTTGGGTCATACCCCAGATGTCCTCCAAGTTTTGTTGAAATTGGTTTTGTAGTTTGTGCGTAATGTTGTTCACAAGTAAAAAATAAGCCAACCAAATATTTTCCATTTACTAAACATCGCAATTATTTTCAAAGTACTTGAACTTTGATGTAGTTTATCAAAAATGTTACAGATTCATCCTTGGGTCATCTACATGATTACCAAGTTTGGTCAAAATCGGTATATAAGTTTTTGTGTAAAGTTTTTCACAAACAAATAAATAAATAAACCAATTATTCAAAATGTTACAGATTCATCCTTGGGTCATCTACAACATGATTACCAAGTTTGGTCAAAATCGGTATATAAGTTTTTTGTAAAGTTTTTCACAAACAAATAAATAAATATACTAAGTTTTTGTGTAAAGTTTTTCATAAACAAATTAATAAATGAACCAATTATTCAAAATGTTACTCATCCTTGGGTCATCATCAACATTCTACCATGTTTGGTCAAAATCGGTATAGTAGTTTTTGTGTAAAGCGCTCACAAATAAACAAACAAACGGGTTTAATACATAGCCTTCGCGAAAGTTTAGATTTTGGGGAAGGCAATGAACAAAACTGCATTTTCCGTCCTAATGGAAACCGAGTACTTCACCCATTTTAAAACTGATAACGTCTGATATGGAACTAAGAAAGGACATGTTAGCGATAACAAAGACGAGCATAATCAATATGAGTATCCGTTGGTAATTTTCTAGATAATGAATTTACAATAGAAAACAATATCAGCAACACGTACTTGACGAAGTACTGCACGAACAGGCTCCAATGATAAAATGGGCTCGCAAATTATTGGAGCCAAGTTGTATGTCTACTATAGGTATTAGAGCTCTCAAACTTGACAATAATCTACCACTATACATCCGAAAGACTGAAGATATGAAGGCTTTTAAGAAGAGACTGAAAACTCCAAGTAATTCGATAATGTGGATTTGACAATTAACGCAAATTACACTGTGTGATAGTCTAGATGCTTAAAGGTTTTAAATGCCGCTCATGAATGGCAAAGGAAAGTGACAGTGCCATTGCCCTATCAAGCAGGACAATGCCTTAGACTAACTATATATACATATGATCAGCGCCCAAGCCCCCTCTTCACCCAAGTTAGGACCAATGGCTGCTGATGACTCAGCAGATAAACCTATAGGCTATTCAAACCCCCCTATCCTTAGCTCAGAAGGGTGGTGAGGTTGCAGCGCCCAAAGGAATCTAGTGGCATTGCCCTATCAAGCAGGAGAATGCCCCAGAGACTGACCACACACACACACACACACACACACACACACACATATATATATATATATATATATATATATATATATATATATATATATATATGATCAGCGCCCAACCCCCCTCTTCACCCAAGCTAGGACCAATGGCTGCTGATGACTCAGCAGATAGACATATAGGCCCTTCAAACCTCCCTATCCATAGCTCAGAAGGATGGTGAGGTTGTAGAGCCCAACGAGTTTGAATGGGACTCGAATCCCAGGCTGGCGTTCGCCAGTCAGGGCCGTTACCCCATCGGGCATAACAACCCTAAAATGTATACGACAAACAAATCTTGTAGATCCTATAGGAGACAGGACTCTTTTTCGCGTGTGACAGGGCCAGGGTAAGTAAATCTGCCAACATTTTCAGCAGGTCAATTACAACAGAGCATACATTGTTCTCTAGTTTTGGGTAGTGCCATAGCCTCTGTACCATGGTCTTTCACTGTCTTGGGATAGAGGTCTCTTGCTTGAGGGCACACTCGGGCGCACTAATCTATCTTATTTCTCTTCTTGTTTTGGTAATTTAAAGTTTTTATAGTTTATTTAAGAAATATTTATTTTAATGCTGTTACTGTTCTTAGAATATTTTATTTTTCCTTGTTTCCTTTCCTCACTGGGCTATTTCCCCTGTTGGAGCCCTTGGGCTTATAGCATCCCGCTTTTCCAACTAGGGTTATAGCTTAGCAAGTAATAATGATGATAATACAGCTTTCTTCGTAGAATATAATTGTTTGCTAATAGGCTATACGGCAATGCTTGGATTTTTCCATAAATGACTAACTATAGTCCATTTCTTTTAGCGATGCATATTTGCACCGACTCGCGGCGGTGCCCTTTTAGCTCGGAAAAGTTTCCTGATCGCTGATTGGTTAGAATTATCTTGTCCAACCAATCAGCGATCCGGAAACTGTCTAACCAATCAGCGATCAGGAAACTTTTCCGAGCTAAAAGGGCACCGCCGCGAGTCGGTGCAAATATGCATCGCTAAAAGAAATGGACTATAGTTCAAGAATTATGTATTCTAGCACTTTTTACATTAAGGATAGAATCGAACTTTTCAGTATTGGCGTAACTAGAGCCACTTTCTCAGATGTAGGATACTTACAATCATCAATGCTAGTATTTACTATTATTGAAATAAATGTATGTTTGCAAGACAAGAAAAGTTTCTATCTTGTATTACTTTAAATTTTGTTATCTGATTAATCGCACATTTTAACATGATTTGTTACGTTGTTAAATCTCTTCAATCTTTCACTCAATGGGTTACTGCACTGTACTTGTTCAGTGATTACTTTCCTCTCGGTAAGGTTAGAAGAGAGACTTTTCCTATGGTAAGCAGCTCTTCTAGGAGAAGGACACTCCAAAATCAAATCATTGTTCTCTAGTCTTGGGTAGTGCCATAGCCTGTGTACCATGGCCTTCCACTGTCTTGGGTTATAGTTCTCTTGCTTGAGGGTGCACTTGAGCATACTATTCTATCTTATTTCTCTTCTTATTGTTTTCAAGTTTTTATAATTTATGTAGGAGGTATTTGTTTTAATGTTACTTTTCTTAGAATATTTTATTTTCTATTTTCCTTTCCTCACTGGGCTATTTTCCCTGTTGGAGCCCATGGGCTTATAGCATCCTGCTTTTCTTACTATGATTGTAGCTGAGCAAGCAAGAAGAAGAAGAAGAAGAAGAAGAAGAAGAAGAAGAAGAAGAAGAAGAAGAAGAAGAGGAGGAGGAGGAGGAGTAGTCTTATATTTGCTTATGGTTATCACCAATCTTATTTGTAATATCGGCCAAAAATTTATATTTTATAATTTGTTTATGAATAAAGATATGTTGTGATTTATCACGTATGTCATGCGTGACTTGTATCACGTTCTAGCTTTTATCTTTCTTATCAGACATTGTTATACTTATAAGGAATGCAATTTCAAAGCTGATGGGAATAGACAACCGAAAGCCTGTTAGTTACTATGAAAAGAAAGTCTGTACTGTGGAGTTTATTAACTGTTTGAGAAAGAAGAAAGCGATGGTAATAACAGTAGAAAATATTTGCAAAATAAATTTTCGTATGTAATATATAGATACATAATATATGAGTATTTTCTACCTTTCTTAAATACATAGAGTACATGTAGGTTACAGGTAAAAAAAGATGAGCTCATAATTCGGATACAATCATGTTATGTTTTTAGTTGATAGCCCTAGTTTTGGATAAAAAATATTTGTTCTGTAGGGCAATGTTGTTATTTCTGCCAATCCGTCGAAAATACCAAGGAGTATTAACTGCATATAAGTTCATGCTAATGTTAATAACATTTCAATAATTACGTTACTTTTTTTTCCCCTGTTCCTATAACCCTGGGTAGCCCTACAGCACCTACTAGATGATTGTCGTATACATTCTTATGTATTTGAAATTGTGGGGTCTAAAGTCCGTAGAGTTTGTCCGTTGCTTTTGGTTATAGAGATTTGATGTGCATAACTTGCGAGTTTATGACTGACAATGACCTTAGAATAGATGTCGTTGTGGGCATTCGTTGTTTTGCAAACGTATCTTGTTGGGATAAAATTGCAACAGTTACTATGTTTTCTTTTGCAAGAATCAACGTTTGCATCTATAGATTTATTCATAGAGACGCGTGATTCAGGATTCTGAACGATATTTTGCAATACTTTATTATTATTATTCGGAAAACTATTCAAGGCATTTGTGTAAAAATGTTTCCAATGGTAAAAATAAATGTGCAAAGATAATGTGGTTTTTATATATATAGAATCATATTATCATGAGGCATTTATTATATACTAGTGTACGCAACCTGTCAAAAATATCGGCTAAATATTTAGATATGCACACACATTTAACCCTTCACACCCACTCCTTTCCTATCGGGGTACCACCCTCTCACCAGGGTTTGACTACTTCCCTCCTCCTAACCTAGGGATGGAGGAAGATAGTATGTACATATATATATATGTGTATATATATATATATATATATATATATATACATATACATATACATATACATATACATATATATATACACATCTAGACACTTGGTCTATTATATAGGGGAGATTATAGAAGATAATCAGGTGCAAAGATTAAAGGGATTTTATGTTTATATTACACAAGTTCTGACGCAGAATCTGCTGTACCAGGATACTTTGACCTTGACACAGGACTTCCTTACTTCCTTTGAGAAAGGGTTGACGTAGCCATTGCTGACTCTTTTTGTCTTGTGTTTAGCTTGGCATGACATGAGGAATCTCTCTCTCTCTCTCTCTCTCTCTCTCTCTCTCTCTCTCTCTCAGAAAAATCCCTTATGTAAGTTGTATTCCGTCTTTGTTTGTAGGTAGTAGGTTGGGTAAGGCACCAGTCACCCGTTGAGATACTACCGGTAGAGAGTAGTTGGGTACTTTGACTTGCCAGATAGTACTACATTGAATCCCTCTCTCTGGTTATGGCTCATTTACCCTTTGCCTGTACATACACCGAACATTCTGGCCTATTTTTTCCCACATTCTTCTCTTTCCTAATACACATGACAACACTGAGATTACCAAACAATTCTTCATCATTCAAGGGGTTAACTACTGCAATGTAATTATTCAGTGGTTACTTTCCTCTTGCTAAGGGTAGATGAGACTTGTTTCACTATGGTAAGCGGCTCTTATAGGACACTCCGAAATCAAACTATTGTTCTCTAGTCTTGGGTAGTGCCATAGCCTCTGTACCATGGCCTCTCACTGTCCTGGGTTAGAGTTCTTTTTCATAAGGGTGTGCTCTGTTTGGGTATTTTACCTATTGGAGCCATTGGGCTTATAGCATCCTGCTTTTCCAACTAGGATTGTAGTTTAGCAAGTAATAATAATAATAATAATAATAATTTTCATTTTCCTTCTAGTAAACTCAGAATTTCAATAGGCCTACTTTACATGACAACACTAAGTCGTTTCATCTTTGAGTTGAAAAATGTGAAATATCACGAAATTTTTAAAAGTGCGACAAACCCAGACCCATGTCCAAATTAATGAATGAAATTGGACCTAATATGCATTTTCCTGTATTCTATCTGGGGTCAATTAACGGGAGATAAGTCCCGTTTTGTAGCGAGTCCTTGTAGTAGGCCTACCTTTCACATATTCCTGATTTGTAGGCTTTCCCGAAGTCTAAAGGGAACTTAGGCCCGTTTACCCATTCATAAATCTTCAACCTACCCAGGATCCTCTCTGAGTAGAACGTAGATCTACCCACGGTCCAATATACCTATCTAGACCATGGACCATACTAGCGTCGATGCAGATATTACTAGACCTACCCACGGTCTAATATGCCTATCTAGACCATGGCCCATACCAGTCAATACAGATATTACTAGACCTACCCACGGTCTAATATACCTATCTAGACCATGGCCCATACCAGAGTCAATACAGATATTACTAGACCTACCCACGGTCTAATATACCTATCTAAACCATGGCCCATACCAGAGTCAATACAGATATTACTAGACCTACCCACGGTCTAATATACCTATCTAAACCATGGCCCATACCAGAGTCAATACAGATATTACTAGACCTACCCTCGGTCTAATATACCTAAACCCTGGACTTACCAAGGCTTTCTCCGTCTCTCCGTTATGTGTTGATGATATTACTCATAAGCCATAAGGACGCCAGAGAACTAAATCAGTCAATCATAAACATTACCCCCCTCGTTCATGAAGTGATGAGATATGGTTCAAAATTGTGCCTTGTCAGATCGGTTCTTATCGTTGTTTTACGATAACGCCTTTTCTACTGGTAAGCCTATGCGATAACGAAGGAATCTTGTTCCTAGGCGGTGTTGGTAAGGTGTGGCCAAGGCCTATAGCCTATTCTATAGACCTTGTGGGGGGGGGGGGGCAACGCTTATAGACCTACTGAATAGACTGTAGGTTTTGGAGTGGCATACTGTTTCAAAGATTCAATTGAGTATTGATAAAGCAAGTGTCCTTTTATATGAGACCTAAGCCTAAAGGATTAGCAAGTTCATACTTTAACTGTTTAACAAGGATTCGCTGGAAATCTGTTAACTACTTAATAACTTTTCCTATAACTTTTTCTACTTGATCATTGGTGAGTATGACTGATTTTATAAACTTCATCATCATGATCAGCCGTTAGTAGTCCACAAGAGGCCAAATGCATCAGACATGTCATTCATATGTCTTTCAAAGTAGTTCACAAGAGGACAAATGCATCAGACATGTCATTCATATGTCTTTCAAAGTAGTTCACAAGAGGACAAATGCATCAGACATGTCATTCATATGTCTTTCTAAGTAGTACACAAGAGACAAATGCATCAGACATGTCATTCATATGCCTTTTAACTCGCGTCCGTATATGGTCTTATGCCGGCAAGTTTTCCAAGTTCTTCAATCTAGGGTCTTCTCTCCCTTCCCCTCCGTCGTTTGCAATCTCTAGGGATCCATTATATTATTCTTAATGTCCATCTATTTGATTCTATTATCTACCATTCTCATTATATGTCCTCTCCATTTCTTTTTTTATTTGTTAGAATATCTTCCACTTTAGTTTGCTCTCGTATCCATGAGATAAAATAAGGCGTGCATTATTAGGTGTTTAGCCAATTGGGTTAATGGCGGACGAGAATTTTCCGTTAGAGAGATTAGTTTTCGGGGAGTATATGGCAACTATCAAGTGTCCACAGTTGGTTTTTATTTTCATATATGGGAGTTAGTTGCTCGTTTAGTTAGTGAACATATTTTACTTCTCAGCCTTAACCCATTTCTGATATTATTATTATTATTATTATTATTATTATTATTATTATTATTATTATCATTATTATTATTAATATTTTTATTGTTATCATTATTGTTATTATTATTATTATTATTATTATTATCATATTATTATTATTATCATTATCATTGTTATCGTTATTATTATTATTATTATTATTATTATTATTATAATAATAATAATTATTATTATTATTATTATTATTATTATTACCTAAGCTACAACCCTAGTTGGTAAAGCAAGATGCTTAAGCCCAAGGACCCAAAACAGGAAAAATAGCCCAGCGAGGAATAGAAATAAGGAAACAAGAAAAGTAATGAACATTCAAAATAAAATACTTTAAGGGGCAGCAGAATTTTTTTTTTTTTAGATAAGGAAGATATGATGGTGAATCTACCAGACGTTTATTATATTTCAGAATAATACTTGAGCGTTATCAGAGATCTTATAGTTTGAAGGACGAGTGTTGATTTCATGATTGTAAATCTTACTCTTTTCAAGTTTATTGTTTGTGTAAATCTCCATGCATTTGTTGTGGAATGATCTTCCTAATCGAGTGGTTGAATCAGTAGAACTTCAAAAGTTCAAAGTTGGAGCAAATGCTTTTTTGTTGACCAGGCGGACATGAGTTTCTTTTTTTAGTTTATTTATGACATATTCGTTTTTGATGTTGTTAATAGTTTATATATGACATGTCTGTTTTGACGTTGTTACTTTTTTGGAATGATTTATTGTTAATTTGTTCTCTTCATTTATTTATTTCCTTATTTCCTTTCCTCACTGGGCTATTTTTTCCCTGTTAGAGCCCCTGTGCTTATAGCATCTTGCTTTTCCAACTAGGGTTGGTAGCTTGGATAGTAATAATAATAATGATAACAAGGCTTATGCACGGAATTATACCTCCGCAACGAAGTTGGAAGGAGGTTATGTTTTACCCCCCATGTTTGTGTGTTTGTTTATGAACAGCTTCCAGACCACAATTTTAATAGTAGAGTAATGAAACTTGAAGGGATTTAACTGTTATGGAAAAAGCTGG
>NC_090725.1:49163803-49166303 GCF_036898095.1 Palaemon carinicauda | reverse complement strand
TTGAGTAGAGAGAGAGAGAGAGAGAGAGAGAGAGAGAGTATTAAAACAATCAGATATCCCAAAACCTGTTTGACTGCGGCAATTGCAGAGAGAGAGAGAGAGAGAGAGAGAGAGAGAGAGGCTGCACTGAGGAGTACCCCTTGTAGATTAAAAGCAATTATTTGGTATATACTGTATCTCTGGATGATATAGGAATAAGTACTTATTCTTGTTATGTTACGATCACATGGCTCCTTAAATAATTATCGTTACCGTATTTTTTTTATCTTTTAGTAGGAAATGCACATTTACAA
Organism: Palaemon carinicauda; assembly: GCF_036898095.1. Taxonomy (NCBI): domain Eukaryota; kingdom Metazoa; phylum Arthropoda; class Malacostraca; order Decapoda; family Palaemonidae; genus Palaemon; species Palaemon carinicauda. The sequence goes on along the minus strand of NC_090725.1, from coordinate 49,166,010 downwards.
ATCTTACAATTATATATATATAGATATGTATATATTGTATATTATATATATATATATACTGTATATATATGTATCTATATATATATATATATATATATATGTACTATTTACTACCTCTGCCAACGAAATTAGAAGTTTTTTTTTTTGCCCCTGTTTGTGTGTGTGTGTTTGTTTGTGGACAGCTTCCTTGAAACAATTTCAATCGTAGTGTGAAAATATAAGTATTAGCCGTTATGTGAATAGCTGGAAAGGATTACATTTTGGAAGGTCAAGGTCAAAGGTCAAGAAAAATGTTCAATTCGCGTAATCAGCCATAAGTTTGGACATATCACATAGACTTTAAACTTGGTTCATATTATATTATAGTGTATGAAAATCCATGTCTATTAAGACATGTCAAGGTCAAAGGTCAAGGTCGAGAAATAAGCTTGCCGCGGCAGAGGTCTGCACTCTACTGAGTGCCCTTCTAATCTAAATAGCTTTTTAGATGAAGAATATATCGACTTGTGTATACTTATTATTAGGTGCTTAGAAATTCGTAACTGGTCTAAAGATAGCAATTTCAAGTGTCCGATATCTAATTTACCTCAAACAATTATTTGTTAGGCATTTTTATCAAAATAACCAAAATACAAGATTAATCTTTTTGTTTCCATTATTTTATACAACCAAAAACTAGTTCCTGGTAATTTGTTTATTTGAGTAATTACGAAAATCCTTGCGTCTGGCTAAGCGCAAATAATTGAAATATTCTTAGTATGCTGTGTTGTCATAATGGAATTAATAATAAATGTAAGGTTTTTAATTATTAACGCTTGTCAAATCTGCAGTAAGATCTATCATATAATTTTGTTTAAGGATAAAACTCACTCTCCTCCTCTCTCTCTCTCTCTCTCTCATCTCTGTGTTGCCCCGTGATCTTTTGTCTGCGACCATTGTTCAGTGTAAAAATGAAATATCTCTTTTCAATATATATATATATATATATATATATAAATGTATTATATCTTCTGATTGTGTTCCACCCGGATACTTCACTCTGCTGGCATTGTTCAGTGTAAATATGACTTCTGTCATGAACCTCTCTCTCTCTCTCTCTCTCTCTCTCTCTCTCTCTCGTGTTGGACTGTTGCCAGGGTGATAGCATCATCACCCCACCTCGGACCATTTTCTGAATGGCATTAATACTTCCACGGTGCCCTTCTTACCGGGCTTGGGTTGGCATTAAGCATGGAGATAATTATTGGATTCGATAAGGTTGATGATCGCGAGAGAGGCTATGGAATTATGACCCTTATGACTCGGTAGTGTAATGTGTATATGATTTGATTCCTTTGTGAATTATTATAGATATGGGTTAAAAGATGAAGTAGTTTTTTTTTTTTCTTTTTTTTTTTTTTTTTTGCAATATGAAGATTAATATATTGATAAATGCGGTTACGATAAATGAATTGAAAGAATAGTTATGTTACAGTACGCGGTTACACTATTTGTTTTGTGATATTCATTTCTGCTTTTATGTAGATAATTATACTTTGTATAGATGTACTGCTGTTAGTATATAGTGCTTTAGTGTGTTTGTACTGTGTGTATATATATATATATATATATATATATATATATACTGTATATATATATTATATATATATATGTATATATTTATATATATATGTATATATATATATATGTATATATATATATATATATATATCAGCTGCTGTCATTTGAGTCATTATTATTATTATTATAGTAGTAGTAGTAGTAGTAGTAGTAGTAGTAGTAGTAGTAGTAGTAGTACCTAAGTTACAACCTAGTTGGGAAAAGAGGTGCTATAAGGCCAAGGGCTCCAATAGGGAAAAATACCCCTGTGAGAAAAGGGAAAAAGGAAATAAGTAAACTAAAAGAGAAGTAACAAACAATTGAAATCACATTTTTAAGATTAGTAACAACATAAAAACAGATATTTCATAAATAAACTATAAGAAGACTCATGTCAGCCTGTTCAACATAAAAACATTCGCTGCAACTTTGAACTGTTGGAAGTTTCACCGATTCAATTGCCTGATTAGGAAGATCATTCCACAACTTGGCCACAGCTGGAATAAAACATCTAGAATACTGTGTAGTAATTAGCTCCCTGATTAAGAATATTTTGAAGCATATCCTTACTGGCTTTCCTCATAGTCTTTATAGAATCTGTAGAATTT
>NC_090725.1:49137423-49157423 GCF_036898095.1 Palaemon carinicauda | reverse complement strand
TTGGGAGGTGGTTATGTTTTCGCGCGATGTTTGTTCGTTTGTGTGTTTTTGTTTGTTTGTTTGTGAATAACTTTTTTCCCATAATTTTACTCATAGAGTAGTGTAACTTTCAGGGATTAATTGTATTGTTGAGACGTTAAAGTAATTCAATTTTTGAAAGTCCTAGGTCAAAGGTCAAGGTTAGGGTCGAGCAAAAGGCCTGTCGAGAAATAAGCTGCCATGGCGAAGGTATGCACTCTCTGGGGGCTTTTTCTAGTTAACAATTTTATCACAAGTCTATTATTCAACGTAAAATATGCCACAAAAGATATTATTATTATTATTATTATTATTATTATTATTATTATTATTATTACTAGCCTAGCTACAACCCTAGCTGGAAAAGTAAGATGCTATAAGCCCAAGGGCTCCAACAGAGTTAAATAGCCCAGAGAGGAAAGGAAATGAGAAAATAAATAAACGATATGAGAAATAATGAATAATTAAAATAAAATATTTTAAAAACATTAACAACATTAAAACAGATATTTCATATATAAACAATATATGGAGACATATGTCAGCCTGTTCTTAATAAAAACATTTGCTGCAACTTTGAACTTTTGAAGTTCTAATGATTCAACTACCCGATCAGGAAGATCATTCCACAACTTGGTAACTGCTGGAATAAAACTTCTTTAGTACTGTTTAGTATTGAGCCTCATGATGAAGTCTTGACTTTTAGTATTAACTGCATACCTAGTATTACGAACAAAATGGAACTGTCCAGGAAGATCTGAATGTAAAGGATGGTCAGAATTGTGAAAAATCTTATGCAACATGCATAATGAACTAATTGAACGACGGTGCCAAAGATTAATATAGAGTCGATACGTAGTTGTACTTCCCAGAGAGTGATATACTATGTAATAGAAGTCAGTACAAAATAGTACTCCTCAGAAGGTGATATACATACATATACCAAGGCACTTCCCCCAATTTTGGGGTTAGCCGACATCAAACAATGAAACTAAAAGGGGACCTCTCCTCTCTACGTTCCTCCCAGCCTGACGAGGGACTCAACCGAGTTCGGCTGGTACTATTAGGGTGCCACAGCCCACCCTCCCCCCGTTATCCATCACAGACGAAGCTTCATAACGCTGAATCCCCTAAATAATAAGTAAAAACTATGATCAAATCGATTGTGCACGTACGCCTATAATTATGCCCATAATTGGTTTGTTTATTGCTATGAAGGTTTGACCTTGACATTCTGTTTTGTGTAATCATTTATTTACCCGTGCAGTCTGATAATTTTGATAATTCTTATATCAGTGTACTTACTTTCAAGTATTTCGTGTAGCTAAGGGAAAAATTTTTAGAACAGTTTAGTAAACCTTTTTTTTTATTTCTGTGAGTTTTAAATTTATATTTATTCTCGTTTAGTGTACATGACCTGTCAAAAAAATGACGGCTAAAAATGTATATATGCACGCACAGATTCAACTTTTATTTCCATGGATTTTTTATTTTTATTCTTAACCAATGTGCGCGACTCGTCAAAAATATAGTTTATTTATTTCCTTATTTCTTTTCCTCACTGGACTATTTTTTTCCTTGTTGCACATTTCAGTCCTCATAAGCATGTTCATGAGCTGCATGGCATGATTATTTCCATTCTGTCTGTAAGTAGTTTAAAAGCCGATCATGAATGGCAGAGACAAGGAACAGTGGCTTTGCCCTAGCTAGCAGGACAATGCCCTAGACCTAGAGACTGACCATATATACATATGATTAGCGGCCAAGCCTTTCCACCCAAACTAACACCAGGAAGGGCCAGGCAATGGCTGAAGGTGACTCAGCAGGTAGACCTGTAGGCTCCCTCAAACCACTTATCCTTAGCTCACAAGGATGGTGAGGTTGCAGACACTAATACCATCGATTTTGAGCGGTACTCGAACCCCAGTCTTGGAAGCTCTAGGCAGGGACGCTTCCATTAGACCACCACAACCCCAATCTTTAAGAAATCAATAAAAACAGGAAATTTGATTGTCTTCTAGCTTGAAAACGCTAGCAACATAAGGCCTATATAAGGGAAATAATCGGTGTTGCTTGTAATATAATTTTTAATTATATATATATGTATATATATATAGATATATATATATAAATATATAAATATATAATATATATATTATATACAGTATATATATATATATATATATGTGTGTGTGTGTACTGTATATATATATATATATATACATATATATATATATATATATATATAGAGTTTATTCTCCCTCTTCTAACTCCTCAATGTGTTGGGAATTTAGGCATGATGTCCCCTTGCACTCTCCACACATTTTAGTCCTTCCTCGCGACAGGTGCAGACCCTTGTATTACACCTGCTAGTACAGATGCGTTTTATAAATTTAGCAAGAGAGCTGGGGACAGGAGCTTTAACTGATAGAACTCCTATCTTTACTATCTTTTAAGATATATTCTCCTAATGTAGGATCCACGTTGCTCATGTTCTTTGTAATAGTAAAGAAAAGGAGATTGTTAATGTCTTCTCTAAGTAGTATGCTATTAATGCCAATCCAATATTGGCCTTGTATGCTATTATGTATTCATACGAACAACAAAACATTAATCCTATTTAATGTAAATGAATGATTGTTTGAATTGGATTTGTTTATCGGACTTGAACCTCTTCAGTAGGTTGGCTAATGCACCAGCCACACGTTGAGATACTACCGCTAGAGAGTTATGGGGTCCTTTGATTTTCCAGATAGTACTACAGTGGATCCCTCTTTGGGTATTCTCATTGTTCCTTTGCTTACACATAGTCTGGCATATTCTTTACACATATTCTTTCCTCATACACCTGACAACACTAAGATAACAAAAAATTCCTTTTTGCTCAAGGGGTTAAGTGCTACACTGTAATTGCTCAGCGGCTACTTTCCACTATGGTAAGCAACTCTTCTAGGAGAAGGACACTCCAAAACCAAACCATTGTTATCTAGTCTTGGGTAGTGCCATAGCCTCTGTACCATGATCTTTCTAGACACACTTAGTAATATATAACAAGAGTAAATACAATAACCTAACTAGCAATAAATAAACCTACCCAGAGCTAATGAAAATGGACAAAAAATTGTCGTTCGAGAAATGTGAAAAAATAATCATATTTTCTCAATAGGGATTCTATTTATTTTTTTATTTTAGACCCTGGGGAAGCTTTTTTTTCGTCCAAGGTCGGGCTCCGATTCCCGCTAAAATACCTTGACTATAGGGGACAAGATCTTTTTTGTTGAATAAAAATCTTATTAAATTTTGTGGAATTTCTTTGTGGTAAACTTCGATTTACATAGCTTAAAACAAAATGGTCTTCTTAGGCCTAATTGGGATTTTGTTAGACATGTTTTTTCCCCTTTCTTTTATATAATTTTCTATCTGCCAAATGTAAATTATTTTTTTAATTTTGCAATTATTCTCCGAGGTTAGTATTTTTATTGCTTGCTGACATCTTTATTTTAATGAATTTCGGTTTCCTGCTTAAAGTTTTCAATTTCTTTTTATTAGTTTTTGGGATTCGTACCACTTAACTGTAAATTAGACAAAATTAGAAATATCCTTTAAATTATTCCCCAAATCGACACTGTATTTATCTATCGCTATTATTATTATTATTATTATTATTATTATTATTATTATTATTATTATTATTATTATTATTATTATTATTACTGGCTAAGCTACAACCCCAGTTGGAAATGCAGGATGATGTAAGCCCAAGGGCTCCAACAGGGAAAAATAGCCCGGTGAGGAAAGGAAATAAGGAAATAAACTATATGAGAAATAATGAGTAATTAGAATATTCTGAGACCAGTAACAGCATTAAAATAGATCTTTCATATATAAACTATAAGAAAAAAAAATTAAATAGTGCCAGAATGTACCCTTAAGCAAGAGGGTATGCATTATGTATAATGAAAAGGAATTCATATTAAGGGGTTTTAGATCTTTAAGATAATGATAAGAGAGGCAGGAAGTTTGTTTGTTTGTAACGTCACACTTTACATTCCTTCATAAATAATTCTTAGTGATTATCATGGTTCACATTTTAAAGGTTTAAAGGCCACTCATGAATGGAAGAGGCAAGGGACAGTGGCCTTGCCTTAGCAAGCAGGGCAATGCCCCAGAGACTGACCTTATATACACATGATCAGCGCCCAAGCCCCCCCCCCCCCTCTCCATCCAAGTAGGGAGGGTCTGGCAATGCCTGCTGATGATTCACCATATAGGCCTTTAGGTTCCCCAAAAGCCCCGATCCTTAGCTCACAATGATGGTGAGGTTACATTCATTAAAGGAACTAACGAATTTGAACGGGTCTCGAACTTCAGTCTGGCGATTTTTATTGTTTATATAAGACATATCTGTCTTGACGCTGTTACTGTTTTTAGAATGATGAATTGTTAATTTATTCTCATCATTTATTTAATTCCTAATTTCATTTCCTCACTGGGCTAGTTTTCCTTGTTGGAGCTCTTGAGCTTATAGCATCTTGCTTTTCCAACTAGGGTTGTAGCTTGGCTAATAATAATAATAATAATAATAATAATAATAATAATAATAATAATAATAATAATAATTACCAGGCACAGAAGTTACCATTAGGCCACAACCACCCAAATAATTGGGTTTTGTACCGAAGTTTCTTGATCCTTCCGTCTACAAACGTTTAATTAAAAAAAGAAAAAAAGAAAAAAAAAGTTAGAATTAACTTACACTTGCACTCTTGTGAAGGATGTTGAACCCTAAGAGTCAAGCGACATTCGTCGGAGTGAAAGTAGTAAAATTTGCATAACTTTTACCCTTGTACCCCTTTCTACATTTCTTCTCTGTCTGTTACTGGGTCCATGTTAAAAGGGTGTCTTATGTCACGTTGTTTTTCAGTTATTTGATAAGATTATTTATTTTCATTATAAAGAGCATGAATGAGAATTATTTGTTTAGATTCTTCAGTTGGTACTGTTCAGTTAACGTCTGTGTTAATTTCAAAATTTCCTAAACAAACTCGTCTAATGGTGATTATACTACGACAGCAAAGAAAAAAAAGGGCTTTTATATGATTTTTAGTCTCTCTCTCTCTCTCTCTCTCTTTCTCTCTCTCCTCTCTCTCTCTCTCTCTCTCTCTCTCTCATAATGTTAAATGTTAATATTGAGATATTTACCTCCGCCAACAACGTAGGGAGGAAGTTATGTTTTTGCCCCCCTTTTGTCCGTTTGTGTGTTTGTTTATTTGCGATCAACTTCCAGGGATTAGGCTAATTGTTATGCTGACACGTGGAAGTGGTTCAATTTTGAAAGTCCTAGGTCAAAGGTCAAGGTCAAGGTCGAACAAAAGGTTGACTGGATTAAACATAACCTTAACCTAAACCCAAGTTCGCACATGGTTGTCACACAGACTTCAAATAAGCCTATGGTCTAAATTGATCCTGGGAAAGGCAAGCTAGTTTCGAGAAATAATGTGCCGTGATGGAGGTCTGCACTCATAGTGATTTTCTAATTAAAAGAATAATTCTATCCAATTTTTCAACGTAATAGGATTGTCTTATGTTATTTTTAACTAATACTTTATTAGTTTTTCATTACTATATTTTGAAAGAAATTTTATGGTTATAGGTACTTTGTAAAACGATCTATTTAGGGTATCTCTATTTTATCAATATGGCTGATGATTAAGTGGGACAGACCATTAATTATCTTTAATCTTTTGTTATCTATTCGTCTTACCCTTCTCCAGTCCTTATTGATTTTTGTTGCTAAGTTCATTGACCCATTTGAATATAATTTTAGATAACATTTAACAAATGGCATTAAATCTTCCCGATATGATAAAGAGTAAGTGTGTGTGCATATATATATATATATATATATACATATATATATATGTATATACTGTATATATATGTATATATATATGTGTATATATATATATATATATGTATATAAACACATACGTATATATATATACATATATACCTACAGATATGTATATATATATATATATATACACATACGTATATATATACACATACGTATATATATATATATATATATATACACATACGTATATATATACATATACAGTATACATACAGATATATATATATATATATATATACACATACGTATATATATACATATACAGTATACATACAGATATATATATATATATATATATAATTTATATTTAAGTACTTGGGGTCTGTTGTTGCAGCAAATGGTGGAGTGGAAGCAGATGTACGTCAGAGAGTGAATGAAGGTTGCAAAGTGTTGGGGGCAGTTAAGGGAGTAGTAAAAAATAGAGGATTGGGCATGAATGTAAAGAGAGTTCTATATGAGAAAGTGATTGTACCAACTGTGATGTATGGATCGGAGTTGTGGGGAATGAAAGTGATGGAGAGACAGAAATTGAATGTGTTTGAGATGAAGTGTCTGAGGAGTATGGCTGGTGTATCTCGAGTAGATAGGGTTAGGAACGAAGTGGTGAGGGTGAGAACGGGTGTAAGAAATGAGTTAGCGGCTAGAGTGGATATGAATGTGTTGAGGTGGTTTGGCCATGTTGAGAGAATGGAAAATAGCTGTCTGCTAAAGAAGGTGATGAATGCAAGAGTTGATGGGAGAAGTACAAGAGGAAGGCCAAGGTTTGGGTGGATGGATGGTGTGAAGAAAGCTCTGGGTGATAGGAGGATAGATGTGAGAGAGGCAAGAGAGCGTGCTAGAAATAGGAATGAATGGCGAGCGATTGTGACGCAGTTCCGGTAGGCCCTGCTGCTTCCTCCGGTGCCTTAGATGACCGCGGAGGTAGCAGCAGTAGGGGACTCAGCAGTATGAAGCTTCATCTGTGGTGGAAATGTGGGAGGTTGGGCTGTGGCACCCTAGCACTACCAGCTGAACTCGGCTGAGTCCCTGGTTAGGCTGGAGGAACGTAGAGAGTAGAGGTCCCCTTTTTGTTTTGTTTCTTGTTGTTGTCGGCTACCCCCCAAAATTGGGGGAAGTGCCTTTGGTATATGTATGTATGTATAATTATATATATGTTTATACATACAGATATATATATATATATATATATGTATATATATTTATGTATATATATTTATATATGTGTGTATATACATGCAGATATATATATATATATATATATTATATATATATTATATTATATATATATATATATTATATATATATATTATATATAATATATATATATATGTATGTATATATATATATATATATATATCACGCTTGCTGTCATTGCCAGATACAAAACTACTCGGTCCCTTCCCGTCCTTAGGTAGAGAGGAGACGGGATAGTCATACCCTGGTGAGAGGAGGGTGCGTATGTGTTCATATTAATTAAAACATTTAGCCGTATTTTGACGGATCACGCACATTAGTGTGGAAACATCAAAACTCAAAGTACCTTTTCTTTTTCTCTTCCGCAGGGAAGGAAATGACCCCGCCGACGCCGAAATTGTGAGCTACAGTGACCTCCTGAAGGACGTGTGCCGCATGGCCAACGTCCTGAAGTCGAAGGGCGTGGCCAAAGGAGACCGGGTGGCCATCTACATGCCCATGATTAAGGAACTCGTGGTGGCCATGTTGGCCGTCGTCCGTATTGGAGCTGTACATTCCATTGTGGTAGGTGTTGACTTGATTACTATTATTGCAATGTTCTTTTAAAGGTTTAAAGGCCGCTCGTGAATGGCAGAGGCACGAGACAGTGACATTGCTCTAGCAAGCAGGACAATTCCCTAGAGACTGACCATATATCATATGATCAGCACCCAAGCCCCCTTTCCAGGGAGGGCCAGGCAATGGCTGCTGATGACTCAGCAAATAGACCTATAAGCTCCCCAAACCCCCACATCCTTAGCTCACAAGAATGGTGAGGTTACAGACAATAAAGGAACTAACGAGTCAAAGCAGGACTCGAACCCCTGTATAGCGATCCCCAGGCAGAGACCTTATATTTTAGTAATTTGTATATTCTAGTAAATATTATGTTTTCACCTTTTTTTTGTTTGTGAGCAACTTTACACAAAAACTACTGTACCGATATGGACCAAATTTTGTAGTTATGTTGGGTAGGATCCAGAGATTTTCTGTTTCATTTTGGGTGAAGTACATCAAAGTACAAGTACAGTAATTTGAAAATAATCGTATTGTTAATTCATGTTTGTGAGCAGCATTACGCAAAACAGTTGAACAACTTCGAAACTTTGTGTACATGTGGGGTACGACCCAAGGATAAATCCATTAGATTTTGAAGAAAACTGATCGAAGTACAAGTATGTACTTGAGTTAAGAGATAGAATAAGACTTCTTGGCGTTGCAAATGCATGCTCTCTACTGATTGCTCCTCTAATTTAGAATATTTATGAATTTGGAGAAAGTACTTTGCTGAGTTGAGATTTTGGCTAAGGTATAGTTGGAAAGTTTTAGAGGAGTATTTGCAGGTTGGTCTCACAGCTAACTGGGTCTTATGGATAATCATTTGGTGGAGGTATGCGCTCTCTGCTATCTCCCTGTCACCATCAAACGTTATTACTTTCACCAAGGAAGTTATAAAATTACCTGCGTTTATTTATATCTTTGTTTGTCTGTTAGCTGGATTACGTCGAAAGTTCTTGTCGGATTTTTACTAAATATTAAAAACAATAATACATTTTGGAGGTGATCCGGATAAATATTGCGATTCTGGTTATTATTATTATGCAGTAGATTAATTCACTGCCAAAATATGAAAAAGGGAAAGATAGGTCCGTAGACTTAAGTAAAATGTTGTCAATCTTCATTGGCAGAGGTCTGAAATCTCCTGTTGCGCTTATTATTATTATTATTATTATTATTATTAATTATTATTATTATTATTATTATTATTATGATTATTATTATTATTATTACCTGTCAATTTTCATAATTAAATTTTTATTCTGCAACGTTCTTTTTGTCGCCGATCCATTTATGGATTCAAAGCATTTCATTGTCCTTCTGTCTACCTGAGGACTTTGAGAGACTTCAAAAACTTCTCGTTGGTGAGATCGACGCATATTGATTTTATGGTCAAAAGATCAGAGTTCAATCAAACTGTCCTACTATCGTCTTGAAAAGAAAAAAAATAATTGTTTACGTTTATTTTTTTAGTTCTTTTTTTCAATACAGTTGTTATTATTATTATTATTGTTGTTGTTGTTGTTGTTGTTGTTGTTGTAGTTGTTGTTGTTGTTGTAGTTGTTGTTGTTGTAATTACTTGCTAAGCTACAACCCTAGTTGGAAAAGCAGGATGCCAAAAGGCCAGGGGCTCCAACAGGTAAAATAGCCCAATGAGGAAAGGAAACGAGAAAAAAATAAAATATTTTAAGAACAGTAACAACATTAAAATCAATATTTCTTATATAAACTATAAAAACTTTAACAAAACAAGAGTAAGAGAAATAAGAGAGAATTGTGTGCCCGAGTGTCCCCTCAAGCTTGATTTTGTTGAGACGTTAATTTTTAGATTTATGGTAATAAATCTTTTATTCATTTCAATAATTATCTGATTATTTTTCGAAATTTTCAGCAAACTCCTCTCTTCATACAGTAATAAATTTGTGAATTTTTGAAGATATTTGAAAGATGATTTGGAATTTATTTATAACGATTATTTCGATAACTTAACTTTAGTTATTTTTCGAAATTTTCCGTAAAGTCGTCTTCATCCCCATATAAAGTTATTTATATGGAGTTTTTTTTTTTTTTTTTTTAGATAACATAACTTTAGTTATTTTTTCATTTTCTTTTCTGTAAAGGTGTGTCTTCAACACTAATGATTTTTTATTTTTGAAAGACAATTTAGAAATTGTGTAAATAATTGGACTTAAACTTTTTTCATCATCGGAAATCTTGATATGAGTTGGTACGAGGTTTAATAATCTCCCTTGCGAGAAAGAGCCGTCGAAATTCCAGTAGTTCCAGATTGCTGGAATCTAGTTGGAATTTCACTTTGGCTTCCACCGTCCCTTCTTTTCTGTTTTTTTTTTTTCTTTTTTTTTCTTTTTTTTTTTCTCTCCCCGATCATCATCATCATCATCATCATCATCATCATCATCATCATCTCTCTCCTCTAACTATTTCGTGGTCATCCGATCACGTTTTCGTCTACTTTATTCTTTACTTTGGCTTCCACCGTCCCTTCTTTTTTTTTTTTTTTTTTTTTTTTTTTTTTTTTTTTTTTTTTTCTCTCCCCGATCATCATCATCATCATCATCATCTCTCTCCTCTAACTATTTCGTGGTCATCCGATCACGTTTTCGTCTACTTTATTCTTTACTGTTTTTAATCTTTGGTTACATATTTTTTTTTCATTTTTTACCTTCGTTACACCATATAATTATTTTGTTTTTATCTTTAGTACACTATTTAAATTTTTTTTATCATTATTATAGTATATATTTACCTCCGCCAACGAGTTTGGAAGGAGGTTATGTTTTTGCTCCTGTTTTTGTGTGTGTGTGTGTGTGTTTGTGAACAGCTGGCTACAGTTTTAATTGCAGAGTAATGAAACTGTGAGGGATTAACTGTTACGTAAAAAGCTAAAAATTATTAAACTTGGGAGGTCAAGGTCACGGTCAAGCAAAATGTCCAATTCAAGTAATCAGACAAATTTGGACATTGTCACAGAGTCTTCAAACTTGATTGATATATGTGTATGAAAATCCTCGCCAATTAATACAGGCTTTTAAGGTCAAAGGTCGACCGTTGTTAAGGTCAAAGGTAAAGGTCGAGAAATAAGCTATTGCGGCGGAGGTATGCGCTCTGCTGAGTTCCCCTCGAGTTTTTTACTGTTTTTAATCTTTAATTACACAGTTTTTTTAATTTTTCACTTTTATTACACCTTAGAATTATTTTATTTTTATCTTTAGTATACTATTTATTTTTTAAAATTTTTAGAATTTTTATACTATATTTTTATATATATTATACTGTATTTTTTTATTTTAATCAGTTACACTATAATTTTAATTTCCAAATCTAATTACACCATATAATTTTATTTTTTATCTTTATTACATTATAATATTGTATCTATTATACTAAATATATTTTTATGATTTTTATGATTATTTCTCCTGCTTCTATTATGATGATTATGTGAATCATTTTTATTCTCCCTGTTCACTCTTCCCACCATTATCGTGTATGTCTTATCTCCCTTCCTCCTCTTTCCTCTCTCTCACCTCCGTCATCACATGCTTGCGTCATGTCGTTTCTGCTTCCTACTTCCGGTCTAGTTCTCTTCTCTTTTATCCCCCTTCGTTTCACATACCTCTTGTTATTTTGTCTATTCATATCCTCCTCCTCCAAGTCTGTTGTCGTCTGTTTTGTGAATGTTGGGAATCTGTATTTCCTTTTTGACGTTGTTTTTGACGGATTGGGTACATTAGTATATATACTGTGTATATATATATGTATATAAATTTATATATGTATATATATACTCGTATATATATTTATATATATGTATTATATATTTATTTATATGCATATATTTGTAATTATATATATATTTATATGTTATATATTTATTTATATGTATATATATTTATATATATTATATATTTATTTATATGTATATATATTTATATATATTTATATATATTTTATATATGCACATATATATGCATATATTTATATGTATGTATATGTATGTATATATATATATATATATATATATATATATATATATATATATATATATATATATATATATATTAATCTATTTATATATATCTATGTCGTATAGAATATAAGCATGTTACCCTAGATACTCAGCACATGCATGAAGAATAAAATATCTTTATAATCATAAAAAGAAAATAAAAAGATTGTGAAGAGAAGTAAACCATAGTATTAAAAATCTCATAATACACCGATTTTAGAAGCGCATAACATGACGCTTACAGCGGAGAGACGAGAGAGCGGACGGGAGAGGAAATCGAAACATAAGTTGGCTAATTATAGCATAGACCTATTAGGGAGGCAGACTTGTGTAGGCCTAAGTGAAGAACACTTCACAGTGAATCTTTAAAAGGGAAAGGATTTCTATCAAGTTACTTCCAGTGTTGGATGGAAGTAGAAGTTACGAAAGTTAATATTTTTTATGTCTGTCTTTTACTTCATAGTATATTATTATTATTATTATTATTATTATTATCATCATCATCATCATCATCTAAGCTACAACCCTAGTTGAAGAAGCAGGATGCTATAAGCCCAGGGGCTCCAACAAGATAAATAGCCCAGTGAGGAAGGGAAACACGGAAAACAAAAATATTTTAAGATCGGTAACAACATTAAAATGAATATTTCCCATATAAACTATATAAACATATTACACATACCTTGCAAGTATGCTGTATACATTTAATAGATTATTTGAAAATTTGTTTTATTTCTTATTTTTATGAAAACATAATTTTGTGCTTGCAAGATAAAATACCATTATAAAGTAAAAGAAATTGTTTCTGTTTTGGTTTTTCGTTTCTTGAAACTAGGAAATTAGAAAGTGTAATAATAACATACAGTGGATAATTAGATTCAATATCAATGGTTTTCTTAAGATCACCCGCTTTCTCGGTTTTGTAATTGTTGTGTTTGTGTGTATAACATAAAGCACTTGCTCTTTATTATGTAGGGGAGAGTTTATAAATTCTACGGCTAAAAAAAAAGATAAATCGTGCTTGCACTTATCAATGATTGCATCAAACTCCATCTCCGGAAATTTGCTGTAGCGAGCTATTAGCACAAGCGAAAAACGCATCCTTGGAAAGGAATTATTCAAATGACCTTGAATTTCTCATTTCATGGGATTCCAAGGAAGGTCAAGGAAAGTCTGGGGGTGTGGAAAAAGGCCTCTGCAAGACGTCGGGAGGATGCTCCCCTTTAACTCTCTTTCCTGAAGGAACTGAAGCACCGAGGTCCATTCCTCGCAAGATGGAAGACTTCTTGGAAGACTTGGCATGCAGGAACGTGTTTCACCACTGGGGAATAACAATCGCGAAGGAAGCTGCATTCATTTAAGATGTGGGGTTAAATGAGGAGATCTTTGTTGAATGAGAAGATGCAGATCTTCTCTAACCCGTGTAAAGGGGGAGAGGGAATCTGCATATGTTGCAGTGCATAAGTAGAGAAAAACTACTTGATTAACTATTACCCTAGTTTAAAAAGCAGGATGCTATAAGCCCAGGGTCTCTAACGGGGAAAATAGCACAGTGTGGGAAGGAAACAAGGAATAAAAATAAAATGTTTTAAGAACAATAACATTAAAATAAATATTTCGTATATAAACTATGAAAATTTTTACAAAACAAGAGGAAGAGAAATAAGATAGAATAGTGTGCCCGTGTGTACGCTCAAGCAAGAGAACTCTTACCCAAGAGAGTGACCGACCATGGTACAGAGGCTATGACACTACCCAAGCCTTAGAGAACAATAGTTTGATTGTGGAGTATCCTCCCAGAAGAGCTGCTTGCCATAGCTAAAGAGTCTCTTCTACAGTTACCAAAAGGAGAATGGCCACTGAACAATTAAAGTGCAGTAGTTAACCCCTTGGGTGAAGAAGAATTGTGTGGTAATCTCAATGTTGTCAGGTGTGTGGCACCAGGAGAGAATATGAAAGAATAGGCCACACTATTCGGTGTATGTGGAGGCAAAGGGAAAATGAACCGCGCCAGGACTCCTCGCTGCTGGGAGGAAGGATGCTGGTGACTGGTACAACACACGAACATAGCCTACCAAGTTATAAGTGATGTCAGGCAGGGCAGCCGATCGGGCTGCGGTTTACCCTAAAGCCAAAGCAAAGTCCTTCAAGAGAAGGCAACCGTGCTTACCCTATACAAATGGGTAAAAAGTACGTTGATAGAAGAAAAATGTATTTAATCATATCAAAGGTGATGGGAATGGAAAATACATTTACAATGATTAGAAAAGATTGGAAGAATATTTACTTTTAGTGGAAAATATGTTTACAAAAAGAAAAAATTGGAAAAAATTTGTACTGCCGTTGGAGAATATATTTCTAATAAGAAAAGATAGGAAAAATATTTGCTTCAAATGGCTAGAATGTAGAAAAGAAATATAATAGTACAGCCAGAGAAGGGCAACTGAAAAGTATTGTGTTTTATCAGTGGAGAATTATTATAATAATAGTTTACATCCACTTAACAGCAGACGATAGGAATAGAGAAATATATTTCTCAGATTGTATAACCTTTGGCTTCTGAGTTTTTTCTGACTCCTTGTTCTGGTGAAACATCTGTTTTATTTTTCATTTTTTTTCACACTTGCATTTTTGTTGCTGGAATACAGTTGGGTGACTGATACTTTGCAATCTTAACTTAATACGGAAGAAATTTAATGTATATCTATCAGTCTCGTTTGATGTTTTTAAGAAAATAGAAATGTCATTAACTCAAGTTATGAGAACCGGACGTTCAAAATATCTTAAGAGAATTGTTACACTTCATGCAGCCAACTAATTGTGTTGATACAGTTACTGATGGTTTCAAGTAATTGGAGCAAAGATGTATGTCTTACTGTAGGTTAGAGGTAGCTTTGAAGTATGCGGCCCTAAGACTATACAACAACCATCCACTAGACATCAAAATGACTGAAGTTTTTAAGGACTTCAAGACGAGACTGAAGACTTTCTTGTTTTCTTATTGTTTCGATAATGTGGATTTGACACTGTGATGATCTAAATACCCAAGAATGTATGCGATAAACAGATCTTCTAGGTCCTAGAGTGCGTAGGGTTTCAGTGCGTGACAGGACCTCGAAAACATCCCTTAAAGGAAAGTATACTCGCCTCAGAGATTCCGGACGAAATAAGCCACACCCCCTGAGGACGTCATAGCCAATCATGTCTCCCGCATTAACAGTGGCCACAACACATCTCTTAAAGTGATTATAAGTTGATATAGTTTGAAATTTGTAAGATGTATTGCAACCGCGGGTAACGTGGGAGACAATGTGATGGGCTATGACGTCATCAGAGGGTGGAGCTTATTTTGCCCAGTATCTTTGCGGCTACTATAGATATCTAGTAATGTTATTGTTCAGTTCGTCAGTTGTATATGTTTAGTTAGCTAGTGAGCGAACCTATGTGCATGGTAAAGATTACAGAGGTGGTAAGAGTGGCACGACTAAGATGGTATGTACGTGTGTTGCAAATGGTTGGTGGGGAGGGAGTAAGCAGGGTTTGGGAGGAACCTGTTATGGGGAGGAGGTCGAGAGGGAGGCAGAGAATTAAATGGCGAGATAAGGTGAAGGATGACATGGCGAGAAGAGGTTTGCTTGAATAGTTTGCCTTCGCTAGAAGGCATTGGTGAGGGCGCATCAGGCAACCGACCCCTTAATGTAAGGATAACGGTGGGAAAGAAGTAGACATGATGTTAACCAACTACTCTACTGATCCACATGCCTTCCTTGTGTCGAGATGAGCGATGCTCTTCCTTAATCGGTTCTTCTGTCACTTGTCCCCTTTTGTCAATCAAAACACTGTCACTCATCTTACTTGTCTTATCAAGTTATATTTTGTGCCTTCCATGTGCTACCTGTATTATTATTAATCCCTTTTACTTAGGAAAGATCACCGCTCGAAGCAGTTCTTTAGATTTCCTGTTATTCTGATTTATTATATGCAACATAAGTCACCCACCACGGATTGTGCTAGTTAACACTCCTTGCCAGTCACTCAAACTCTGTTGTTGTAGCAGTTACTTACACAACATCTCGATTACCCCGTTCATCATTATCAGCAAAGTTTTACTAATCAGGGCCACCCATACTAGGTTGGTTTGCTGTGAGTGATCAGACTAAAGTCTCTCACCATCGTCAATTCGCAGTGGCCAGCGGGGTAATGAAAACTGGCTAAACCCCAGACATGAGTAAGGACATGCCTGAGGCTTTTGTCCAGCGGTTGACTAGAAACTGCTGTGTATTTTGCTGCTGCTGTTGTTGATATATGAATGTGTGTGTGTATCTTGCAAAAGTTTATAAGGAAATGTATTTATCAAGATTAGCTGTTGTGATTATGTATATTTATTAAATTCTGTATGTACAGAAAGTAAATGCGCAGACGCATAGTATCTTGTTTTGATATCCATGGCGAACTGAGCATTAAGAACCCTTTGGGAATTCTAAAGGTTCAGATCGGCTGCGACTTTGATCTTTTGTCCTTTATCATTTTGCCAGCATTGAGTCGCAGTGTTGTAGTTCGCTTGATAACAGTGTAAAGGTTTAAAGGCCGCTCATGAAGGGGAAGGGACAGTGACATTGCCTTATCAAGCAGGATAATGCCCTAGAGACTAACCATATAACCAGCGCCCAAGCCCCCTCTCCCCTCAAGCTAAGACCAAGGAGGGCCAGGCAATGGCTCCTGATGACTCAGCAGATAGATATATAGGCCCCACCAAAACCCCCATCCTTAGCTCAGGGACGTTACCACATCGGCCACCAGAACCCTTCACATGCTTTAAGGTCTTTCTGAAGAATTATCTATTCCTTTTTCAGTGTCCTTATTTTGACTAATCTAGGTTAATCTAACTTGATTCCTGTAGTTCTGGTTTGGAATGAGCATATGAGCATATACGCAAAACCGACATTTTTCAGTTGTTTTCAGAGTTATGCAGTTAATTAGATTGATTAAGTGCTCTCTCTCTCTCTCTCTCTCTCTCTCTCTCTCTCTCTCTCTCTCTCTCTCTCTCTCTCTCTCTCTCTCTCTCTGTTATATGTATAATAGATTTTCCGAGTTGTGTTATTAATTGATTGAATAAGGGCTTTCTCTCTCTCTCTCTCTCTCTCTCTCTCTCTCTCTCTCTCTCTCTCTCTCTCTCTCTCTCTCTCTCTCGTGTGTATAATAGGTTTTCGCTACTATTTAGTTAATTAAATAAGGACTCTCTCTCTCTCTCTCTCTCTCTCTCTCTCTCTCTCTCTCTCTCTCTCTCTCTCTCTCTCTCTCTCTCTCTCCAATTGATTTTTATCAAAAGCGTTGATGTTAAGAACCCTCTTCTGGATGTCTCTTAAGCCTCAACCATCGCCTCACCTCCCGTTGTTCCAGCAGTGCAGCTCTCCTCCTCCTCCTCTGGCGTTGCTGCTTTATCATCATTGTTAATTCACCTGTTCCCAGGTTCTCTCTGTGGACATTCAAGACTGACAGCTCTCGAATTAAAATCTAAATTCCCCCCCTCCCACTTTTTTTTTGCTCCTAACTGGATGATTGGGTCCAAGTTTCGTCGTCTACTTTCTCCTTAGAAATGTGCAGTGGATTCATCTTCCTCTTGAATTCAACCCCAGATTCCTCTTGAATTTACCCCCACATTCCTCTTGAATTTACCCCAATTTTCTCTTAAATTTTCCCCCAATTTTCCTCTTAAATTTTCCCCCATTTCCTCTTGAATTTTCCCCCATTTTCCTCTTGAATTTACCACCATTTCCTCTTGAATTTACCACAATTTCCTCTTGAATTTACCACCATTTCCTCTTGAATTTAGCCCATCTTCTACCCAAATTTCCTCTGGAATTTACCCCTTTTCCTCTTGAATTTACCCTCATCTATCTCTTGAATTTACCCCCATTTTCCTTTTGAATTTTACTCATAGAGTAGTGAAACTTTCAGGAATTAATTGTTGTGTAGTAACGTGGAAGTGTTTCTATTTTGAAAGTCATAAGTCAAAGGTCAAGATCGAGCAATAGGGTGACCGATTTAACCACAAACTTAACCCCAATTTCGCACATGGTTATTTCAAAGACTTCAAATACGCATACTGTCTAAATTGATACTGGGAAAGGCAAGCTAGATTCGAGAAATAAGTTGCTGTGGCGGAGGTCTGCACTCAGATTGCTTTTCTGGTTGAGAAAATGAATGACATGTAAAACGGTGAATGACAAGTCAAGTCTGAATGTAGTGAAGAAATTATAGATATATTGATATTAAAGAGCGAACTAAAGAATCAATGGATATATTTGCAATGAAATTGTCATTTAGGGTCGTACAAATTGAAGGTGGTTGTTGGGAATCAATTTTCATATTCATTTTTTATTTCGGATGAAGTATTGTTATGTATTTCCGATTTTACAATTAAGTGGCCTTATTCTTTTATCATGACACATAAACACACACACACACACACACATATATATATATATATATATATATATATATATATATATATATATATATATATATATATATATATATACTGTACATATATATACACATACTCGTACATACATACATACATATATATATATATATATATATATATATATATATATATATATATATATATATAAAATATAATATATATATATATATATATATATATATATATATATATATATATATATATAAAATATAATATATATATATATATATATATATATATATATATATATGCACGTACATAGACGCACATACAGTACATACGTATGTATATATTTGTTTATATATAGATACTCACACATATAATATATATATATATATATATATATATATATATATATATATATATATATATATATATATATATATAGATATATATATATATAAATTTATATATATATATATATATATATATATATATATATATATATATATATATATATATATATATATATATATATATACTGTATATATTTATGTTTATATATAGATACACACTCGCACGCACATACACACACACATATATATATATATATATATAGTGTATATATGTGTATATATACACAGTATATATATATATATATATATATATATATAAAGGGGAAGATATGGTAGCAGTACTGATGAAAATAAAAAGTGAAACGTAAAAAAGGAAAGAGGAAAAAAAAAAACAAGAGAAGTGAGAAAGAAGAGACGTTACATCCGATAAATGTGTTAGGCAGCAAATTACTTCCGTTGAAAGGACTCCCATTTTCGGTTTTCCATTAATCCTCATCTGATTTGGACATTTTCCTCTTCTTTAGTCCCTATTTTTTTTTCTTTCTGCTCTTTTCTTTTATTTTTGGGTCTTATTTGGATCATGAATTTGGAAAGTGAATTGTAGGAATTCGCAATTTCTTGTTGAACAGGAGGAAAGTTTTCGTGTGGCGAGAAAAAAAAAAAAACTATTTGATATTCTGGGGAAAATATATATATTTTTTCATCTTTTGCACATCATCTTCCTAGATTAGATTATCTTTTTCAATTGTTTTTTTTTTCTTTTCTTTTTTATATTATTCTGTCCAATACTGGCATCGCAGAGCTTATAGAATATAAGGAATTACTCTTTTGAGTCTTGAAAAATGTGTAATTACTTTACACTTTTATTTCTGTTAAGAATGAAAGTAAAATTTTTCTCTGTACATTAATGTACAACGGTTACTTTTTGCTTCCTCTAAGTTTTAGTTGGTTATATATGAAAATTTTGAGATATGAGGATAAAAAGAAAGGAAGACAAGTAGAAAGAGCGTTCATAGATTTCATATCTCCACCAATGTTATGGTATGGAGCTCTTCTTGGAGAAGTACAATTCAAAATCAAACCATTGTAGTCTTGGGTATTGCCATAGCCTCTGTACCATGGTCTTCCACTGTCTTGGGTTAGAGTTCTCTTGCTTGAGTGTACACTCAGTCGCACTATTCTGTCTTATTTCTCTTCCTCTTTTTTTAAAGTTTTTATAGTTTATATAGGAAATATTTATTTTAATGTTGTTACTGTTCTTAAAATATTTTATTTTAATCGTTAATTAATTCTATTGTAGTTTATTTATTTCCTTATTTCCTTTCCTCACTGGGTTATTTTCCATGTTGGAGGCCTTGGGCTTGTAGCATGCTGCTTTTCCAACTAGGGTTGCAGCTCAGTAAGTAAGTAAGTAAGTAATAATAATAATAATAATAATAATAATAATAATAATAATAATAA
>NC_090725.1:49124923-49129923 GCF_036898095.1 Palaemon carinicauda | reverse complement strand
AAGAATTCATAAAAAAAATTTGTGAAATATATTTTCTATAAATATATCATATGCAAATTCAACTTCACATAACCGTAACTGACTTGAATGCGCCCAGTGTGTAAATCTGGAAGATATACTTTTTCACGTATGTTAACCGTGATTGCTTTTATGTCATTCTTCAGAATAACTGCCTTGTCCCCAAAGCTTGTTTCACAAGACACTATCATTAGAGCTTGCGTGAGGCAGCAGGCTTTGGGATTTCCAGACGTTAGGTCAATAAATGTTCTCGTCGTGTCTCAGTAGATGGTATTTCAATTTAGTTGCCTTCCGAACGGTATGTATTTCACCCCTGTAGTCTGTTTCATAATTCTTTTATTCCATTGTGAGCAACTTTACTCAGAAACTACTGTACCTATTTTGACCAAACTTTTGTAGTCATGTGGATGGTAGTTCAGTTTAGTTGCCGTCGCCAGTCTTCGATTTTATTAAGGACATGTATTCACCCCTTTCGTCTGTTTATTAGTTTATTTATTTATTTGAGAGCAACTTTACCAAAAAAAAAAAAAATAAATAAAAAAAAAAAAAAACTAACTACTGTACCGATTTTGATCAAACCTGGTAGTCATGTGAACGGTAGTTCAGTTTAGTTGCCCTCTGCAAAATGGAAGATTTCGCGAAAGGTATCTATTCACCCCTGTCGTCTGTTTTTTTTTTTTTTTTTTTTTTTTTTTTTGCGAGCAACTTTACACAAAAACTAATGTACCGATTTTGACCAAATCTGGTAGTCATGTGGATGGTAGTTCAGTTTAGTTGCCTTCGCCAAAATGGAATATTTTACGATGTGTATGTATTCACGCCTGTTGTCTGTTTGTTAGTTAATTTTATTTTTGTTTGTGAGGAGCTTTACACAAAAACTAATATACCGATTTTGACCATATTTGGTAGTCATGTGGACGGTAGTTCATTTTCGTTGCCTTCTCCAAAATGGAATATTTTGCGAAGGGTATGTATTCACCCCTATCGTCTGTTTGTTCGTTCATTTATTCGTTTGTGAGCAACTTTACACAAAAACTACTCTATCGATTTTGACCAAGCCTGGTAGTCATGTTGGGTATGACCCAAGGATGAATCTGTAACATTTTAGATAAAGTACATCAAAGTACAAGCACGCAGCAGTACTTTGAACATAATCGCAATGTTTTTGGTTGTGAATAACATTAAGCATAAACTACTGAACCAATTTTGACGAAACTCGGTGGACATGTTGGGTATGACCCAATGACAATACCATTAGATTTTGAATAAAATACATCAAAGTACAAGTACGCAGTGGAGTTAAGAGTAAAATAAGACTGTTTAGCGTGGCGGAGGCATGCTCTCTACTGAGTGCCCCTCTAGTTTAGTTTGTTGTCTCCCCATCTGGTTCTACCCTAGGTCTTGAATTTCACTTCACAGGAAAAGGTTCAACATCCTGTGGAAACCTATCTTATATACACAAGCACATGTTTATAAATGGCGTCCACTGTTTAACACAAGCGTTTTGAGTCAATATATAAAATATCACCGTAAATGTTGTTTGTAAACAAGTTATTTTTAGCCAGAAGACAGTTTACACCATCAGCATTAGTTTAATGTTATTATCCAATAATAATAATAATAATAATAATAATAATAATAATAATAATAATAATAGTAATAATAATAATAACCAGACTTCTTTTTTGTAAAGTAGTCGAAATTAATGTTTGGCGATTTTAAACTTTAACTTCTATATCCATGATCTGATTTTGAGGTTACCCTATTTTGAAACTTCCCAATTTTACCTGGGTACAGTTTAAACACAATTAACATTAGTATTTAATTAACTTTTAATTCCTTATCCAAAGTTTGCAGCATTTTGAATTCACCTGAGGATCAATATTTGTTTTGTTCATTCTTAAAAGCAATGCATTTTTTTTTTTAGTTTCATTATCACCGGTACATAGACTTTGCTATTCTCCTTGATCTTACATTCATTACCTCAGCCAAGGAGGTTATGTTTTCGCCCCTACTTGTGTGTGTGTGTGTGTTTGTTTGTTTGTTCGTGAACAGCTTACTGGCCAAGATTTTAATCGTAGAGTAATGAAACTTGCAGGGACTAACTGTAATGTAAAAAGCTGGAAATAATTAAATTTTGGAAGGTCATGATCAAAGATTAAGGTCACGGTCAAGCAAAATGTCCAATTCGCGTATTCAGCCATAAGTTTGGACATCATTGTCACAGACTTCAAACTTGGTTCATATTTGAGTGTATGAAAATCCACGCGAATCAATACATGGTAAGGCCAAAGTTCAAGGTCAAGGTCGAGCAAAAGCTTGAGAAATTAGCTGCCGCGGTGGAGGTCTGCTCTCTACTGTGTGCCCATCTAGTTCTCAATATAACCATATCTCTGACAATAGAAGCAAAGTTACCGCATGGTATCTTATCATATACACCATACGTTCCCCATTGTAACATTATTACCATTATCATAAATGGCTTATCGATATTCCGAATCACACTACGGCAGGATATTGAATTATCACACTTATCTTCTCTCGATCATTTGTGATTGACTGCAAGTAACGATTTCTGTAAACTAATCCATTGAAAACCTCCCATTAACTGTAAACATTGCAGATCATAATTTTTGGCTTCGGTTTTCCCTGTCTTCGTAAGCACCTCCAACCGCGCCATGTATTTTAACCACTGTATCCTGTCTACTGATTCTATATGCAAAATTTACAACAACGTTTCTAGTTGAGGTAATGATTTATCAGGTCCTTAAGCTGGTCTCATAGTACTGCATTGGATTCCCTTCTGGTTACAGCTCATTTTCCTTTGCCTGTACATACACTGAATAGTCAGGCTCATTCTTGACATTCTCCTGTTATCTCATACACCTGGCAACACTGTTATAACAGGAAAAAATCTTCAATCAAGTTTTAACCTCTACGCTGTAATTGTTCAGTAGCTACTTTCCACTTGGTAAAGGTAGAGACTTGGGTATGGTAAGCAGCTCTTCTAGGAGAAGGACACTCCAAAATTAAACGATTGCTCTCCAGTCTTGGGTAGTGCCATAACTTCTGTACCATGGTTTTCCACTTGTCTTGGGTTAGAGTCCTCTTGCTTAAGGGTACACTTGAGCACATTATTCCGTTTCCTTATTTCCGTTCCTCACAGCTGTTTTCTCTGCTGGAACCCCTAGGCTTATAGCATCCTACTTTTCCAACTAGGGGTGTAGCTTAGCTAGTAATAATAATGATAAAAATTATAATAATAATGATTATATATATTATATATATATATATATATATATATATATTATTATTATTATTACTATCCAAGCTACAACCCTAGTTGGAAAAGCAAGATGCTATAAGCCCAGGGGCTCCAACAGGGAAAAATAGCTCAGTGAGGAAAGGAAATAAGGAAATAAATAAATGAAGAGAACAAATTAACAATAAATCATTCTAAAATAAGAAACAACGTCAAAACAGACATGTCATATAATAAACTATCAACAACATCAAAAACAAATATGTCATAAATAAACTATAAAAAGACTATGTCTGCCTGGTCAACAAAAAAGCATTTGCTCCAACTTTGAACTTTTGAAGTTCTACTGATTCAACCACCCGATTAGGAAGATCATTCCACAACTTGGTCACAGCTGGAATAAAACTTCTAGAGTACTGCGTAGTATTGAGCCTCGTGATTGAGAAGGCCTGGCTATTAGAATTAACTGCCTGCCTAGTATTACGAACAGGATAGAATTGTCCAGGGAGATCTGAATGTAAAGGATGGTCAGAGTTGTGAAAAATCTTATGCAACATACATAATGAACTAATTGAACGACGGTGCCAGAGATTAATATCTAGATCAGGAATAAGAAATTTAATAGACCGTAAGTTTCTGTCCAACAAATTAAGATGAGAATCAGCAGCTGAAGACCAGACAGGAGAACAATACTCAAAACAAGGTAGAATGAAAGAATTAAAACACTTCTTCAGAATAGATTGATCACCGAAAATCTTGAAAGACTTTCTCAATAAGCCTATTTTTTGTGAAATTGAAGAAGACACAGACCTTATATGTTTCTCAAGTATATCCTGTAACACTTAGGGAAGAGGGAGTAGTCATACTCTGATAAGGGAAAGTACCCCCGAGAGGTACACCCGAGAACCACTATCTCCCACAAATTGCCGAACCAGCTGGTTGTAGTTAGGAAAGGGGGAGAGGGTTAGAAGGGTTGAATCTGAGTGCTCATGCATGTGCGTGTGTACATATCTATCTGAGTATTTAGATGTAATTTTTTAACAGACCTCGTTTTAACAATGGCAATAGCTGTAAAGGCTTTGACCCTCTCTTTTATCTTTTTAGTCATTTTATTTGAAGTATGTGTATAGAGAGATTTCTTTATTTAGTCTTTATCTATTCATAGGTTTAGTAGTATCCAGGAAATTCGTATTGCTTGATACTTTATTGCTACCATAGGGTACACTTTTGGCATCTGTCTGCACCTAGCTGTCAGAGCTGTCAGTTTTAAGTAGCAAGATTGCATTCCCTGTTGGTCATTTTGCTGCCAAAGGTTGCCACATTTTATCATCACGAGGGAATTGTTCGTTGACTACATTGTCAAGAGAAGGCAATATCATTTGTATCAGGGAAGTGAAAGCATAGTTAACTACACTGTTAAAAAAACCGTGATTTTAATCGGAAAGTCTCCGTAAAAATATACTGTTCATAGCCGTATTTCAGTAAAACACAGGCGACCGTAATTTTACCATATTTTGTTCTTATATTTTACGGGTTGGTGACCGTAATATCACTCCTTTACGTCAATATATCAGTTTTTAAAACGGTAAAAAAGCTAGATTAAATGTTGCCAGGCATTTACCGTTTTATTAATGCAAATTTTGAACTAGTAGTAGTGAATAGGGTATAATGGGAATGGATTCGTCTTTAAATATATTTTTTGCTGTGCATGGCTAGTAGG
>NC_090725.1:49101461-49106461 GCF_036898095.1 Palaemon carinicauda | reverse complement strand
AAGTATTAATGGTAGAAAGCCTCCCTTTAGGGAAATGGGTTAAAAGGCCAGTATTTCGAGTGAAAGTATTAACGGTAGAAAGCCCCCCATAGGGGAAATTGGTAAAAAGGCCAGTATTTTAAGTGAAAGTATTAACGGTAGAAAGCCTTCCTTTAGGGAAATGGGTAAAAAGGCCAGTATTTCAAGTGAAAGTATTAATGGTAGAAAGCCTCCCTTTAGGGAAATGGGTTAAAAGGCCAGTATTTCGAGTGAAAGTATTAACGGTAGAAAGCCCCCCATAGGGGAAATTGGTAAAAAGGCCAGTATTTCAAGTGAAAGTATTAACCGTAGAAAGCCCCCCTTTAGGGAAATGGGTAAAAAGGCCAGTATTTCAAGTGAAAGTATTAACGGTAGAAAGCCTCCCTTTAGGGAAATGGGTTAAAAGGCCAGTATTTCGAGTGAAAGTATTGACGGTAGAAAGCCCTCCATAGGGGAAAATGGGTAAAAAGGCCAGTATTTCAAGTGAAAGTATTAACGGTAGAAAGCCCCCCATAGGGGAAATGGGTAATAAGGCCAGTATTTCAAGGGAAAGTATTAATGGTAGAAAGCCTTTCTTTAGGGAAATGGGTAAAAAGGCCAGTATTTCGAGGGAAAGTATTAGCTGTAGAAAGCCCCCCATAGGGGAAATGGGTAAAAAGGCTAGTATTTCAAGTGAAAATATTAACGGTAGAAAGCCTCCCTTTAGGGAAATGGGTAAAAAGGCTAGTATTTCAAGTGAAATTATTAATGGTAGAAAGCCCCCCATAGGGGAAATGGGTAAAAAGGCCAGTCTTTCGAGTGAAAGTATAAGCTAGAGAAAGCCTCCCATAGGGAAAATGGGTAAAAAAGCCAGTATTTCAAGTGAAAGTATTAGCTGTAGAAAGCCCCCCTTTAGGGGAAACGGGGTTATTTAACCTTGAGGACGAACCCGAAGGGTAAAAGGAGAGAGATGCACAGGAGAAAACGTTCGATACATTGCGGGAGACCTTTGTTCCAGGTGGGGTAGTTGGGCGGAGTTCTAGGGGAGGGCGTGGGGAGGGGGGTGGGTTATTAGAGGCATGTGTTGAAGTGGGCGGTTCGTGTGTATATGTGTGTGCGGAAGGCGTGGGAGGTCCTCGGGAGGGGAAGCGTAGGGGCGTGGCCCAGGTGTGGTTCAGTATAGATCCACGCCCCTGGGCTTTCGCTCTCCTTTGCTCTCTTTTCACTCTGTATTAGCCACCTCTCACTCTCTCTCCCACTCTCACTCACTCTCGCTCTCGTTGAATAATTTGGTCTTGCATTTCGATTTGTCTTTTATGGGAGATTTATCTTGAAATATTTATAGGTACACATTCCATTGTGTGTGTATCTTGGCATCTACATAGTCACAGCGTATGGTGTAGTACTGTGTACCCCCCCTCTCTCTCTCTCTCTCTCTCTCTCTCTCTCTCTCTCTCTCTCTCTCTCTCTCTCTCTCTCTCTCTCTCGTTGAATAATCTGGTCTCCCATTTCGATATTTTATGAAAGATATATCTTGAAATATTTATAAGTACACATCCCGTCGTGTGTGTACCTTGGCACCTACACTGCCACTGTGTATGTTGTAGTACTGTGTACTATAGCTAAAGCCCCAGTTTCTCTTAATGAACTCCATTTGACCTATTTTTATTTCTTTAATGACACATTTCCTTTGCGGATTTCACATATCAAGACTCCATTGTTATTCTGTCATTTCCCTGTTTTTTTATGCTACGTTTTATTGATTAAATCTCAGTGGATGAGTATTGACTTCATCCTTCTTAAAGTATTGACCTGATCTCTCTCTCTCTCTCTCTCTCTCTCTCTCTCTCTCTCTCTCTCTCTCTCTCTCTCTCTCTGCCTGCCTTCTACTCTTCCATCACGGATTTGGAGATAATTTTATTGAAACGTCATTGGTTTAATTCGGATGTTCGGATTCTAAGTTGTCTTCGTTGACCTCCCTCTCTCTCTCTCTATCTCTCTCTCTCTCTCTCTCTCTCTCTCTCTCTCTCTCTCTCTCTCTCTCTCTCTCTCTCTCTGCCATCACGGATTTGGAGATAATTTTATTAAAACGTCATTGGTTTAATTCGGATGTTCGGATTCTAAGTTGTCTTCGTTGACCTCTCTCTCTCTCTCATTCTCTCTCTCTCTCTCTCTCTCTCTCTCTCTCTCTCTCTCTCTCTCCTCTCTCTCTCTCTCTGCCATCACGGATTTGGAGATGATATTATTAAAACGTCATTGGTTTAATTCGTATGTTTATTGGCCGGATTTTAAGTTCTCTCTCTCTCTCCTCTCTCTCTCTCTCTCTCCTCTCTCTCTCTCTCTCTCTCTCTCTCTCTCTCTCTCTCTCTCTCTCTCTCTCTCTCATTTATAGAAATGATCATCACT
Organism: Palaemon carinicauda; assembly: GCF_036898095.1. Lineage (NCBI taxonomy): Eukaryota > Metazoa > Arthropoda > Malacostraca > Decapoda > Palaemonidae > Palaemon > Palaemon carinicauda. The sequence goes on along the minus strand of NC_090725.1, from coordinate 49,104,058 downwards.
GACCTGACATAAAGAAATACAGCTATTTTTCCATGAATCTGAATTTAGAGATTTTCGTAAGAGTACTAACTTGATTTGTAAAGTTGCTCATTGAAACATTTCATAGCTCGTTTATAGTTTTAACAAATATAAAAGACCACCTTTAACTAGTTTTGTGAAATAACGAATTGACAATTTGGATTCAAGAAGGATGACAATGGTTTACAAAGAAATTAATAACTTAAATCCATGTACATTCAAAGTACTAAATTGAGAATGTTATTTTAAAGCACTAAACTGAGAATATTACTTTAAAGCATTAAACTGAGAATATTATTTTAGAACACAAAACTTAGAATATTACTTTAAAGCCTTAAACAAAGAATATTATTTAAAGCACAAAACTGAGAATATTATTTTAAAGCACTAAATGAGAATATTTTACAGCACTAAATGAGAATATTAATTTAAGACACTAAACTGAGAACATCATTTTAACACACTGAACTGAGAATATTTTAAAGCATTAAACTAAGAATATTACTTTAAAGCACTAAACTGAGAATATTTTAAAACACTAAACTGAGAATATCATTCTAAAGCACTTAGTTGAGAATATTATTTTGCATCTTACGAATGACTCATTCTATTGCAGACCAGGACTATAAAAATGGATTTAATATTTTGTTGCGAAATGTCACGGACAAAGCAGTTTTGAATGGATTTAAGAGTTTCAAAAAGGTAACGTCTGAACTCAGAGTCAATCACAGACGGTGTGTGTGTGTGTGTGTGTGTGTGTGTGTGTGTGTGTGTGTGTGTGTACGTTCTGTATATATTGAAAACGCATTAAAGACCTTCACATTCTATTGCATATACTTGCCTGTACTTTTAAAATATAATTGTCTGACCCTTTTGTATTTATATATATATACTCATAATTATCCGTATTAAAATAAGCCCGGTCTCCAGCTACTTATAAAAATTCGTATGATATAATTGCATTTTTAATATATTATTTAATCTCTTGGGTGAGGGTACACTATTCTATCTAATTTCTCTTCCTCTTGTTTTGTTAACGTTTTTATAGTTTGGATAGGAGATATTTATTTTAATATTGTTACTGTTCTTAGAATATTTTATTTGTCATATTTCCTTTCCTCACTGGGCTATTTTCCCTGTTGGGGCCCCTGGGCTTATAGCATCCTGCTTTTCCAACTAGGGTTGTAGCTTAATAATAATAATAAATATAATGATAATAATACAATATGATGACCATCTCGCATTTTCCATCATACTATAATGTCTCCCATTTTTAGCATATTATATAATCTTTATACAATATGATGATTATCTCCCATACTATCATGCTATATGTCTCCCACATAAAAAAAACTTGATAATTTCCATAAATTAGTAATTTCAGACGAGGCTGCGCCCGGTTTTCTGTTAACCGTTATGTCATTTGATTTTCAACGATTTCAAAACTCTCTTTACGACTCCTACGGTTGACATTTGGCTTGTCAGTTTAGCTGCGCTGGCCCCTGGGTTTATCTTCGTGTTTATGTAGAAAATGTCAAGATTTCCATAAGTATTTCTCTCTCTCTCTCTCTCTCTCTCTCTCTCTCTCTCTCTCTCTCTCTCTCTCTCTCTCTCTCTCTCTCTCTCTCTCTCTCTCTCTCTCTCTCTCTCTCTCTCTCTCTCGACCATCTATATATATATATATATATATATATATATATATATATATATATATATATATATATATACATAAACAGTATATATATATATATATATATATATATATATATATATATATATATATATATATATATATATATATATATATATATATATATATGCAGTACATATATATATATATATATATATATATATATATATATATATATATATATATATATATATATATAAATATATATATATATACTGTTTACAAATATAGATATATACTGTATATACATAAACACATTTATTTGTTATTATTTCAAAACTTTGTCGTATATGTCATGAATTTTTTTTCGTGTTTACTCGTTACATTATTGACGTGATTAAGTAAGATCAAAATAATGTCTGTATTAAATAGAATAAAAGAATGCCCCTTCGTTTTGCGTGTCATTATCAATGACTGAACACAGATTACAGGGTCTCTAATAATAGCTATGCTCTGGAGGGGTGTCAGACTTGGTGGTGAAGAAAGGAGGCTCCTCTTCCCAGTTGTGTGTGATGGAAATCCTGTTTATATATATATATATATATATATATATATATATATATATATATATATATATATATATATATATATATATATATATATATATATAAATAAATATATATATATATATATAAATAAATATATATATATATATATATAAATAAATATATATATATATATATATATATATATATATATATATATATATATATATATATATATATATATATATATATATATGCTTATATATGTATGTATGTGTGTATATATACCATATGTGTTTATATATATATACAGTATATATCTATATATGTATATATAATGTATGGTATATATACATGTATATAATCCGTATTTATAGGTGTGTATATACACAGCATATATGTAT
>NC_090725.1:48888961-49096461 GCF_036898095.1 Palaemon carinicauda | reverse complement strand
GGAAATGCAATGCTAGGGACTGTTCTAGGCGTCTTCCGAAGGCTTCTATCGACCCTCACACTGTTTGTTCCAATTGTAGGGGTAAAACCTGTCAATTGGAAGATCGGTGTGAGGAGTGCGTGGGCCTTTCGGAATTCGATTTTATCGAATTCGAAAAGTACACACATAGGCTAGAGAGAGATAGAATTAGGAGAAGTTCTTCTCGATCTATTGATGTATCCTCTCCTCGTGCCCCACAACCTATTCCTTCCCCTGTAGTGGTTGTTCCTAACCCCCCTACTAGCACTCAGGAACCATCGATGGCTGACATGATGCGTGCCATCCAGGCTCTGGGTGAGAGAGTTGAGTCCCTTGCAAGTGACCGCAATCAGCTCATGGCGGATGTTAAGGAGCTTAAGTGCCAAAGTGCAGTGGGAAGTGCTAAAGTGCCAAGTGATAGTGTTGTGAACAGTGTTGCGCTTGAGGGTTCGTCTGTTCGTGCCTGTCGTCCTCCTAGTCCGGGACCTCTTGCAAGCTCCCAAGTCCAGGGGAGAAGCAATGTCGTACGACGAATGGATTCGAGAGGCTTTAATCAGCGAACAGACGTTCCCTCCATGGTATCGGGCGTATCTACCCAAGATCGCCCCTACCTACCTAAGACGAGAGAGCCCATTTATACCTCGTCTTCTGAAGGTGTTTCTCGTAAGAAACCTTGGACCAAGGTCTCACGACCTTTAAAACGTAAATCGGTCCCTTCAGCTCAAGTCACTGGGTCAGTTCGGACTCGTTGCCGTCATCTGATGACTGCTCACCGCCTAAGAGAGGCAAAGCGGTACCGCTTCAGACCCTAACACCGTCTGTCGCCGCACCTACTCCCATAGACCCTAAATGGGCTTTACTGCAAGACATGCAGTCCAAGCTTACGTCTCTAATGCAGGACTTTCATGCGGAGAAGGTTGCTGCCGTACCAGCAGCGAGTGCAGCAACTAGCCTACAACCTTCTAAGCGATCGGTTGTGCGTCCTGTGGACGCTGAGGTAACCTCACATACACCAGTTGAGAGAGTCCCTCCACCGATACGTTCCTGTGTGGGCTGCCAGCCACATGTTGACGTTAAGCGACGCACGGAAGTGGGTGTTGACGTTCTGGACGTTCAACAACCTTCAGAGTTGACTTGTTTTGACGCGGTGCGTCAACCTCCGCAACCCAGTGTGGTTTCCACTGCGCAACCCAGTCAGTCTAGACAGTCTCGGGTAGACGCTGTGCGTCCTCGCGCTACCATGGTTGTTGACAGCTCACAGACTGTGCAGCAGGTCCATGACGTTGCGTCCGGCTCAGTCACGCATGCACCAGTACGACCGGACTCAGCGAACCAGCCGTTACCCACTCCGTTGCCATTTCCTCATCAGTTCTCGGATGAGGAACTTTCTGATGACGATGTTGCTGCACATCAAGATGAACAACAATCAGAACTGGACGAGCCTAAGTCTACTCAACCCTCTTTGGACTTTAGAAAAGTTTTGGCTATTTTCAAAGAGCTGTTTCCTGACCAGTTTGTTTCTGTGGCTCCTCGTTCTCCGCCTTCAGAGTTTGTCTTAGGCATGCCTTCTACCGCACCTGCCTTTACTAGACTCGTCCTCGCACGCTCGTCCAAGAGAGCTTTGCGGGTGATAGGAGACTGGTTAGAGTCCAAGAAGAGTTTAGGGAAGACAGCATTTGCTTTTCCCCCTGCTAGACTCTCTTTTAGATCGAGCGTCTGGTATGCCACGGGAGAAGTTCTCGGCTTGGGAGTTCCTGCCTCTGCCCAGGGCGACTTCTCAAGTCTTGTAGACTCTCCCCGCCGCCTTGCCATGAGACGCTCAAAGATTTGTTGGTCATCATCGGACCTGGACCATCTTATGAAAGGAATCTTTAGGGCTTTTGAAGTTTTTAACTTCTTAGACTGGTGCCTAGGAGCCCTAAGCAGGAAGATCTCTTCGACAGATAAAGAGACTTCTTTGCTCATTATGTCCTGCATGGACAAGGCCGTCTGTGATGGGTCCAATGAGCTTGCTGCCTCATTTGTGTCCGGAGTCCTGAAAAAGCGAGAATCTCTCTGCTCATTCCTTTCTGCTGGAGTTACACCGTGCCAGAGATCTGAGCTTCTCTTTGCTCCTCTTTCCAAGTGCCTGTTTCCAGAAGTCCTGATAAAGGAAATAGCCGCTTCGTTAGTGCAGAAGGACACTCACGATCTTGTTGCGTCTTCAGCTCGCAAAGCTCCCCCTTTGCCTACATTATCAGCTAGACCGAGGATGGACACTCCAGCGTCTCGCTTTATTCCGCCCTTTCGTGGCAGAGCCTCCAGCAGAGGAGGTGCTCGTGCCAAAGGGAAGCGAGGGAAGAGGAAAGGATCCAAGTCCTCTAAGGGCAGAGTCTGACTGCCCGCAACTTCAGACAGCAGTGGGAGCCAGACTCAAGAACTTCTGGCAAGCCTGGGAGAAGAGAGGCGCAGATGCACAATCTGTGAAGTGGCTCAGAGAGGGGTACAAGATCCCGTTTGTACGAAAACCCCCTCTAGCGACGTCTCCCATCGATCTCTCTCCCAGGTACAGAGAGGAAGAAAAGAGACAAGCCCTGAAACTGGAAGTGTGTCTTTTGCTAAAGAAGGGAGCGGTGGTCAAGGTCTCGGACCTTCAATCACCGGGATTCTACAACCGCCTCTTCTTGGTTTCAAAGAAGACAGGAGGGTGGAGGCCGGTGCTAGACGTCAGTGCTCTGAATGTCTTTGTCACAAAGACGAAGTTCTCCATGGAGACCACAAAGTCAGTCTTAGCAGCGGTCAGAAGGGAAGACTGGATGGTCTCCCTAGACCTAAGGGACGCCTACTTCCACGTCCCCATCCACTCAGACTCCCAACCTTTTCTGAGATTCGTTTTCGAAAAGGTAGTCTACCAGTTTCGGGCCCTGTGCTTTGGCCTAAGCACAGCTCCTCTCGTATTTACGAGGCTGATGAGGAATGTAGCCAAATTCCTCCATTTATCGGACATCCGAGCCTCCCTTTATTTGGACGACTGGCTTCTCAGAGCCTCTTCCAGTCGTCGCTGTCTGAAGGATCTCAAGTGGACTCTAGATCTGACCAAGGAATTGGGACTCCTAGTCAATTTGGAAAAGTCACAACTGGTCCCATCCCAAAATATTGTGTATTTAGGGATGGAGATTCACAGTCAAGCTTTTCGGGCTTTTTCGTCGGCCCCCAGAATAAGTCAAGCCCTGTTATTCATCCAGAACATGCTGAAGAAGGAACGCTGCTCAGTCAGGCTGTGGATGAGTCTGGTAGGGACGCTATCATCCCTGGAACAATTTGTGTCATTAGGAAGACTACACCTCCGTCCGCTTCAATACCATCTAGCTTTTCATTGGAAAAAGGACAAGACGCTAGAAGCGGTCTCGATCCCGATTTCCGAAAAGATGAAGTCTTGTCTGACTTGGTGGAAGGACAATATCAACTTGAGAGAGGGTCTTCCCCTGGCTGTTCAGACTCCCAACCACGTTCTCTTCTCGGACGCATCGGACGTGGGCTGGGGCGCGACATTAGACGGTCGGGAATGCTCAGGACTGTGGAACTCGAGTCAGAGGAACATGCATATCAACTGCAAGGAGCTGTTGGCAGTACATCTGGCCTTGAAAAGCTTCAAGTCTCTCCTTCGAGGCAAAGTGGTGGAAGTGAACTCAGACAACACCACTGCCTTGGCGTACATCTCCAAGCAAGGAGGGACCCACTCACTGACGTTGTACGAGATCGCAAGGGACCTCCTCATCTGGTCAAAAGGTCAAGACATCTCACTAGTAACGAGGTTCATCCAAGGCAACTTGAATGTCATAGCAGATTGTCTCAGTCAGAAAGGGCAAGTAATTCCAACAGAATGGACCCTCCACAAGGATGTGTGCAAGAGACTTTGGGCCACTTGGGGCCAGCCAACCATAGATCTCTTTGCAACCTCGCTGACCAAGAGGCTTCCAATCTATTGCTCCCCAGACCCGGACCCAGCAGCAATACATATAGATGCCTTTCTCCTAGATTGGTCACATCTAGATCTCTACGCATTCCCACCGTTCAAGATTGTCAACAAGGTACTGCAGAAGTTCGCCTCTCACGAAGGGACAAGGTTGACGCTAGTTGCTCCCCTCTGGCCCGCGAGAGAATGGTTCACCGAGGTACTTCGATGGTTAGTAGACGTTCCCAGAAGTCTTCCCCTAAGGGTGGACCTTCTACGTCAGCCACACGTAAAGAAGGTACACCAAAGCCTCCTCGCTCTTCGTCTGACTGCCTTCAGACTATCGAAAGACTCTCGAGAGCTAGAGGCTTTTCGAAGGAGGCAGCCAGTGCGATTGCCAGAGCAAGGAGAGCATCCACCATTAGACTCTACCAATCGAAGTGGGAAGTCTTCCGAGACTGGTGCAAGTCAGTTTCTGTATCCTCGACCAGTACCTCTGTAGCTCAAATAGCTGACTTTCTCTTATACCTGAGAAAAGGACGATCCCTTTCAGCTCCCACTATCAAGGGCTACAGAAGCATGTTGGCATCGGTCTTCCGGCATAGAGGCTTAGATCTTTCCAACAATAAAGATCTTCAAGACCTCCTTAAGTCTTTTGAGACCACTAAGGAGCGTCGTTTGGTTACACCTGGTTGGAATTTAGACGTGGTACTAAGATTCCTCATGTCAGACAGGTTTGAGCCGCTACAATCAGCCTCCTTGAAAGATCTCACTCTAAAGACACTTTTCCTAGTATGCTTAGCATCAGCTGAAAGAGTCAGTGAGATTCATGCCTTCAGCAAGAACATCGGATTTTCATCAGAAAAAGCCACATGTTCGCTACAACTTGGTTTTCTAGCCAAAAATGAGCTGCCTTCTCGACCTTGGCCTAAATCGTTCGATATTCCCAGCTTATCGGAGATTGTAGGCAATGAACTAGAAAGAGTCTTATGCCCTGTGAGAGCTCTTAAGTTCTATTTAAAGCGCACTAAACCTTTACGAGGCCAATCTGAAGCTTTATGGTGTTCATTTAAGAAACCATCTTTGCCTATGTCAAAGAATGCTTTATCCTACTTTATCAGACTGTTAATACGAGAAGCTCATTCACATCTGAGTGAGGAAGACCAAGCTTTGCTTAAGGTGAAGACGCACGAAGTTAGAGCTGTTGCAACTTCCGTGGCCTTTAAGCAAAATAGATCTCTGCGAAGTATAATGGACGCAACCTATTGGAGAAGCAAGTCAGTGTTCGCGTCTTTTTATCTAAAGGATGTCCAGTCTCTTTACGAGGACTGCTACACACTGGGACCATTCGTAGCAGCGAGTGCAGTAGTGGGTGAGGGCTCAACCACTACAATTCCCTAATTCCATAACCTTTTAATCTTTCTCTTGAAATGTTTTTAATGTTGTTTTTATGGGTTGTCCGGAAGGCTAAGAAGCCTTTCGCATCCTGGTTGATTTGGCGGGTGGTCAAAGTCATTTCTTGAGAGCGCCTAGATTAGGGGTTTTGATGAGGTCCTGTTGTATGGGTTGCAACCCTTGATACTTCAGCTCCTAGGGGTCGATCAGCATCCTAAGAGGATCGCGAGGCTCCGTAAGGAAGACGTACTTAAAAGGCAGAGTAATTGTTCAAGTCAACTTCCTTACCAGGTACCTATTTATTTTGTTTTTGTTATTTTGATAACTTCTAAATGAAATAAAAAACTCTTAGCTCATAAAATGTAAACATATATTACTAGTCTCTACCCACCATCCTGGGTGTGAATCAGCTATATATTCACCGGCTAAGTTAAATATTTAAAAATGTTATTTTAATTATAAAATAAATTTTTGAATATACTTACCCGGTGAATATATAAATTAAATGACCCTCCCTTCCTCCCCAATAGAGACGCAGTGGTACGAGGAGAAAATTGAGTCTTTGTTTACATAAGAGCTGGGTATCTGGTCGACAGATGGCGCTGTTGGGCACACCCGCAACCTGTATAGCGATCGCTGGCGAGTTTTTTCCGTAGAGTTTGTCTGTCGAGCAACAGAGTTGCAGCTATATATTCACCGGGTAAGTATATTCAAAAATTTATTTTATAATTAAAATAACATTTTGTTACAATATATTCAAAATCTGTATCCTGTATGTACATAGTACTCGATACTCTTACCAAGTGAGTGAATTTGCAATTTATTGAGCATTCATAAGAAATTTTTTAATTACGTCAGTTGGCATTCAGATGTGAAACCATTAAATGCTTTAAATATCTGAGCTACCATAGCTTATTAAAGAAGGAAAGGATGACACCTATCAGATATAAGGCTCACAAAAAAAGAATACTTATTGCTTTATTACTGCAAATATATACTAATTTTTTATATATATTGATCACATTAAACCCTATTGAAGGAGGGCTATGTATGCTTATGAGCTTAAGAATTCTAAGATTTTCTGAAAGTTTGCATTTGAAGTAAGAACAGTTTAACATCTAAATTCAGTTTTACTTTGTATTGCAGACCTATTTTTTTATGGGGATGGTATTCATTGTTTTTAATGCTAAACATTCAGGAGAATTACAAATTAGTGAAAAGGTTTTTCACAATGTTGTCTCCCACTTTATCTTTGAGGGGATAGTATAAGGTTTTCTTTTATTCTACTTTCAAAGGTTTTTAAGATTAGATTATGAAAAATATTCAATATTAATTTTTTCCTCATGGAATTAATTTGTCCTCAAGAAAAGGGAGTTTTCCTAGAAAATTAATTTAGGGTTCATAATGATAACCAAAGAATTCTGAATTTCTTGAAATGTGATGAATTTGATAGTGGTATAAAGTTGATTGCACATTTGAAAATACATTTCAGTATAGCTTGCATTGTGCATTTGCATGTGAGAAATATTGCTGGTGGTATGAGGTAACAGCCGATTTTTCTCTCTCATAGCCTTGAAGATCTGCAGATCAAAGAACAGGAACATCAATGTAAATATTGTCGTGAAACATATCAGCCGCGTCACAGCTCCCCAGTCAGCTGCCAACGGGGCTTCAAATGGCAATCCAGCTAAAAAGACACACTTTGATGACACGGTCAGTAACACATTTCGATATTTAATCTTGATAGTACAGAATTGTGATTCTAGCTTTTTATTAGCTTATATAAAGAGAAAGCAATTAATATTTTCCCTGTTTTCTTTTACATTAAGGGTATAGATTTTTTTCTACATAAGGATGAATGAATATTTTATATTAATTGTATAGTAATTTTGTTTTCTTGTTATTTAAGAAGAATGAGAACTGGGACAATATTAATACTGTAGCTTAAACTTAGTTTTACATGAGCATTTGAAACATCATTGGTTTCATTTGTGGTAAGATCTTCATAATATGTCATTGCTAGTGGAAGGCTAGGTAAGTTGGGTCAAATGACAGAAAATTACTATGAAGTCATTAACGAACCACTCGCAGTTAAAGGAATCATCCTTAAACATTATAAACCAGTTTTGTGTATGTGCCAGACTATCCATTAATGTAATCTATCAACATTGATGTGCCAATATTTATTGTAGATGATAATAAAAAAAACCATATTCAATAGCAAGCTTATAACATTTTTTCTTCATAATTAACATGAATTATACTCACCCATTGGTTTTATGTTGATTACCATGTACGTACTGTAGTACTGTATTTACTAGCAGCACCCTCTCATCTTAGAACATCAGGCGAAGAAATGTTTTGTCTCGTAAAGAGAGAAATAAATAGAAATTCTCGGTTTGAATTTTGTCTTTTAGGATTTATAATAATTAAACCATTAGAATTTAGTTACAATAATGAATTGCCATATGCAATGTAGGTTTCTCTCTCTCTCTCTCTCTCTCTCTCTCTCTCTCTCTCTCTCTCTCTCTCTCTCTCAACACGGTAAACAAGTACAAGAATAAGTTAGACAAGGTCATAAGAATTCTCTAAACTCTTAAACTTAATCGCTCTACCAAAGAGCAAATGAAGTATCTGCGGATGCACTAAAAAGTCTTTGAGACATCCAAAATTCTCTCTCTCTCACTCTCTCTCTCTCTCTCTCTCTCTCTCTCTCTCTCTCTCTCTCTCTCTCTCTCTCTCTCTCTCTCTTTCAACTGTATATGGTATGGTACCTAAGTAGGTGTAAAAAGGCACATATATAATTCTGTTAATGTTATTTCCAAAGTTAAAATAATCTTTAAAACCTGAAAAATTTATTGATTTTCAAGTCCAACAGAACTTATTTATGGCTTCATTGTAATTTTTAACTGTCGCTAATTTTTGTAGGGATATTTTCTGTTAGTTGTAAGATTAGGAGTGGTTTAAATGTTATTCTTAAATTCATTTATTATGCAAACTTTTTACAACTGTTGTGAGTGCTGTGAGAGTAAATAATTGCAATAAAATATTCACTGCCAATATTTGTGAGGGAAGAGAATAGATAATCAAAAGTGAATTATTCAGTGTACTTTTTGGAAGGATAAATTTTACTTTCCTAAAATAGGGAGTTGCTTTGAGAGTCAGTGTGTGCTAAATACGTTTAGTTTGCAATAAATTTTGTTACTTAAATTTGATTTATTTGGATCATATGGTATACGCACTGTAAACTAATGTATTTTTATAAGATTGAAAAGAATATGATATAGAAAAATTCAAGGCTAATGGTAATTATTACTGTATACTGTATTGTGATTTCATAATCTATTAAATGTTCTTCTATCACTTAATACTATGTACAGTACTGTATATGTTTTTATATAAGAGCATTTTGTTTAATACTGTATGACTATGATCAAGCTAATTTTTGTACTCACGCTTTGAATTGCTCATAGATGTATTTCATATTTATAGCACACTGTGTGCAGTATTCACCATGATTAGCACCTTCAATTTAATTGGCACTTGGCACAGCACTAGTTTAGGGTAAATCTAAGCACTTGTAGATATCTTTACATATATTGTAAACATCAGTTAAAGGTAAATTTTGCTACCGTTGTATTTGTCCTATCCTTAGACTCCTGAGACCTCTCCCCAGTTTTGACAAGGGTGGGGGTGGGGAATGTAGACCATGCCTCAAATATCTAGTTGCTCTGAATCTATTTTATTAGCTAATGTCTTATTCTTTTAAATTGTGTAAATACAGTATTTAGTCTGTATAAGTAGTGCAACACAGTTTTAAACAAAATGCTTCCATCTTTGGCTAAATGCAAATTAATTTGTTATTTCTGTTTGTGTTATCTTTTTAAAGTGTGATTGTTTTGAAATCCTTCAATTTTCTTAGAAGCCAGATATTTGCACAAGGTATGGTCTCTTAAGCATGACAGTAGTGAATGTTTGCACTTTACAAATCTGGTAAATGGTAATAATAGAATAGTTATCTAAGAAACATGTTGAATATTACGTATCTTGGCTACCGTACTTTAAAAAATGGTATTTGTGTGTACTCTGAGATTACCGTTAATTGCTGATTTTCATAGAATAGAATAAATAGACTTAAAATCTCACAAATTTTGATCATGTTATGCAGAGGGATGAGGAAGACTTATAGTCAGAAAGGTTGCAAATGTCATTAGAGAAGCCTAGGGAACCAAGAAAAGAGGATAGATAAAAACCCATACCAGATGGGAATGGCCGCAGAAAATTACCAAGATGAAGATAATACAGAGAGACTACCGCAGGTTGTTACAAGTACCTTTTAAAAATTTTAAAGGCTATTCCAGTTTCTCTGAAGTCATACTCTTAAATGATGATGAATTGTATTTTGTAGGAACAAATATATTCTTAGACTAATATTGCACTGCGTTACTGTTCTTACTTCTGTGTATTACATCTTGGGGTTTTACAGACTTGGTATTTGTTTGCATAATGTAGGCTTGGATTTGGGGGAAGTCTAGTACTGTATGGGCAAAACCTAAATTTAGGGTGATTCGTTTATCCTCGTTTTGAAAATAACAGTATTCCACATTGAGCTATGAGTGTGATTAAAAGAGAGGTAATTTTGATGTATTAAACTGGCCCCCATTACACCTAATATAGAAAAAGGTTCTATACAACCATTTGTCTGACCATTATTAAATGCTTTGTGCTTGGAGTTCAGTTTTTCATTTCTTTGATCAAAATTTAATGCATCAGGAAGAATAATTCAAATCCAAGAAGATTTGGTTGTATTAAGGCCTGTTAGATTTTCTAAAAAGATTTGTTTAGTACAATATTATATACCACACTAGCAATGAGAATGTATTTATTCTTCATTTGTGCCCTTCGATCTTTTACCACATTTCTAAATTTAACCTCTTATTAAAGAATAAATTCTTTAGGCAAACATTTTGAGATGTGAATGAGTGGTTTCATGAAGTCAATTTATTTATAAGATAATTACCGATGTCACTGGAATAAAATCTTATGTGACATAAAAGCTCTAATTTTTCCTTTTTAGTTTTCCATTTCAAGTTATAGGTGATTGCCTATGAGTTGATAACAGTGACATTACATGTTGTTATAAGAAATGTGGAAGTACATGTGTACTGAGTATATGTAATCCATTATGGTAGGATTATTAATGTAAATACTTTGTATAATCAGGTGACCTAACAAAATGGTAATAGCCCAATAAATACAGTAGTAAAAGTTATTGTAGTTACCGTACATAAGTATTGAAACGTGGTTATGAATAAGGATTTTTGTTTTGTTTTTATGAAAGGTGTGACAGCTTTTCATCAATATGGTTTTGACTCGTGTTTTATCCAAAGAATTTTTTTTATAAAGTAAATTGCATGAATTTTGCATGTAAGATACTGCAGTTTTTATGTGATGTATAAGTATGGGAAGATGCATTCAACTTCCATTATGTGGAATGTCATTTCTCAGGACATTTTGAGTTTAAATGATTGCACACTCATTTTGTAATGTTTCAGGTTAAACAATTTATTACTGCAGGAAGTTGTTGTACAGTATATGTAAAGGATGTGAAAATGGTCGTAGAATGTTAAAGGTAGAACTTTTCTTTATTTCCTTGTGCATAATAATGCAGTAGTAATTTTTCTGAAAAAGTACTAATAATTGAACAATAATCTAGATTACGAGGGTTTATTGTCTTTTATTTAAAAATATGTATGGTTTGGGAAGAAGTTAACTAGGAAATATTTAAATAGGAACGTTCTTAGAAAACAAAAATCCGACTTATGGTATTTCATAGGAACCTCATTTAGAAGTCTCCTTGATTTAAATTTTTGCAATTTATTTTGTGTGGGTCAACACTGTGCAGTGAAAATTAAGTTATACTAGAAAGCCTTGGTTATCATTTAAGAATTTTACTTTTTTCAATATTAATCTTACCCGACGATCATGTAGCTGTCAACTCCGTTGCCCGACAGAAATCTACGGTCGGGATACGCCAGCGATCGCTATCCAGGTGGGGGTGTACACAACAGCGCCATCTGTGAGCAGGTACTCAAGTACTTCTTGTCAACAAGAACTCAATTTTTCCTCTGTCGTGCCGCCGGCAAGACCTACTTGGATACGCTGTTGAATTCTGGAGTTGTTCACAAATTGGTGATGTATTCTCTCTAGAGTTTAGCCTTCGCTATTCAGGAAGCTTTATCATTAGCTTAGCAAGCTTTTGGATTTAATTTGGACTTATTATTAACGAACTTTGCTAGATTTTGGAATTCCCCCTTGACTACTTCTAAATTCAAGATGTCTGACCAGTCTCAAGTCCCTAAATACAGGCAATGTAGTGTTAGGACTTGTGCTAGGCGTCTTCCGAAGGCCTCTATCGATCCTCACACCGTATGTTTCAATTGTAGGAGTAAATCCTGTCAATTGGAAGATCGATGTGAGGAATGTGTTGGGCTTTCGGAATTCGATTTTAACGAATTCCTTAGATATGCACGTAGGTTAGAGAAGGAGAGAAATAGGAGGAGTTCTTCTTGCTCTATGGATTTTTCCTCTCCCCATGCCCCTCAACCTTTTCCTTCCCCTGTAGTGGTGACTCCCGAACCTGCTACGAGTGCTCAGCCTTCCATGGCGGATATGTTTCGTGCCATTCAGGCTCTTGGTGACAAAGTGGAGTCATTGGCTAGTGACCGTAATCAGCTCTTAGCAGATGTCAGAGAGCTGAAAGCGAAGAGTGCAGTGGGAAGTGTTAGTGCTAGTGATGTGCATAGTGTCAGTGTCAGTGTTGCGCATGAGGGTACATCTGTGCATGCCAGTCGTCCTCCCAGTCCGGGACCTCTTGCAAGCTCCCAAGCCCAGGGGAGAAGCAATGTCGAAGGACCAAAGGGTTCGGCAGGCCTTGATCGGCGCACGGATGTATCCTCAGTGGTTGCGGACGTATCTGTTAAGGATCGTCCCATCCACATACAGACGAATGAGCCCTTACATTCCTCGTCTGTGGAAGAAGTTTCCAGGAGGAAACGATGGACCAAGGTCTCACGACCGCTCAAACGTAAGGTCCCTTCCGAGCGAGTCCAACGGCCCAGATGTAGCCACTGGGTCAGTTCGGACTCGCCGCAGTCATCTGATGACTGCACACCTCCCAAGAGAGGTAGAGTGGTCCCTCAACAGGCTTCTGCTCCGTCTGTTGTTGCTCCAACCACAGTGGACCCTAAGTGGTCCATGCTGCAGACTATGCAGTCTCAGCTTGCGGCATTCATGCAGGAGTATCATGCTGAGAAGGTTAGCTCTGCTCCTGTTAACCTACAACCCGCCGAGGTTGTGCGCTCAGCAGATACTGCGGCTGCCTGCTCCCACACCCCACCTGTGAGAGCTCCACCACCGATGCGCAGTCCACCCTGCCAGACGCATGTTCTTGCTGCACCATCTGCTAACATGCGTGAGCTACCGCATCAGCAGTGGGAAGGTTCTGCAGAGCTGCCGGGTTCCAGCACTATGCGGCAGTCTCTGCAGCCCATGCGGCAGGCTCTGCATATACAGCATACTCCGCAGACCATGCAGCATGCGCCGCATACCTTACAGCATGCTCTGCATACCTTACCGCATGCGCCTCAACCCACCGCAGACCCTCCCACTCACCAACCCTCTGCTTTTGTTGTTGCCAGCTCGCAGACCGACCAGCAGCGGCATGATGTTGGATCCGCAGGTACGCATGCACCCGTACTGCCGGATTCAGCCGTTCAGCTTTCTGCTCTACCTTTGCCACTTACGACTCAGCTTTCGGATGATGGTTTATCGGATGACGAAGCTGCACACCTGGATGAACCACACTCTGACTTTGAAGGGCACAAGTCTTCACCTCCCTCCTTAGACTTTCGTAAAGTCCTGGCCTTGTTCAGGGACTTGTATCCTGAGCAGTTCGTGTCTGCAACCCCTCGCTCTCCTCCCTCCGAGTTTGCTCTGGGCATGCAGTCTGCTGCGCCTGCCTTCACCAAGCTTGTTCTCGCCCGATCATCTAAGAGAGCTTTGAGGGTTATGGGAGAGTGGTTGCATTCCAAGAAGCAACTGGGAAAGACTTCTTTCGTCTTTCCGCCTACCAAGCTTGCCTCTAAGTCGAGCGTCTGGTATGCCACGGGAGAGGAACCAGGCTTGGGAGTTCCTGCCTCTGCCCAGGGCGACTTCTCAAGTCTGGTTGACTCTCCCCGCAGGTTGGCTATGAGACGGTCGAAGATCTGCTGGTCCTTTTCTGATTTGGATCATCTGTTGAAGGGAGTCTTTCGTGCCTTCGAGATCTTCAACTTCCTCGATTGGTGTTTGGGAGCCTTAAGCAGGAAGACTTCCCCTTCAGATAAGGACTCGGCCATGCTGATCATGTCCAGCATGGACAAAGCAATTCGGGATGGGTCTGGTGAACTTGCGGCTTCATATGTTTCAGGAGTCCTTAAGAAGAGAGAACACCTTTGCTCCTTCTTATCGGCAGGCATCACTCCTTGCCAAAAGTCAGAGTTGTTGTTTGCTCCTCTCTCCAAGTGTCTGTTTCCGGAGGAGCTGATTAAAGGGATGGCTGCCACGCTTATCCAGAAGGATACTCATGATCTCATGGCATCTTCTGCACGTAAGGCTAAAACCTTACCTTCCGTGCCTAGACCCTTCCGCCCTGCAGCAGTTGACACACCTGCATCAAGGTTCATCCCGCCCTTTCGTGGCAGAGCCTCCAGCAGAGGACGTACCCGTGCCGACAGTCACCGTGGCAAGTCCAAGAAGGGTTCCAAGTCCGCAAAAGGCAAGTTCTGACTGCCTTCCTCTCCAGACAGCAGTAGGAGCCAGACTCAAGACCTTCTGGCAAGCTTGGGAGAGCAGAGGTGCAGACGCTCAGTCTGTGAAGTGGCTAAGGGAGGGATACAGAATTCCGTTCTGCCGCAATCCCCCTCTAGCTACATCTCCCATCAACCTCTCCCCCAACTACAAGGAGAAGGACAAGAGGCTAGCGTTGCAACAAGAGGTGTCGCTCTTGCTACAGAAGGAAGCGGTGGTCATAGTCCGGGATCATCAATCCCCGGGCTTTTACAACCGTCTCTTCCTGGTAGAGAAGAAGACAGGAGGTTGGAGACCGGTGCTGGACGTCAGTGCTCTCAATGCTTATGTCACCAAGCAGACGTTCACAATGGAGACGACGAAGTCGGTCCTAGCAGCGGTCAGGCAGGAGGACTGGATGGTCTCGTTAGACCTGAAAGACGCGTACTTGGTCAATTTAGAGAAGTCCCAGCTCGTCCCATCCCAGACCATTGTCTATCTAGGTATGGAGATACAGAGTCGAGCTTTTCGGGCTTTTCCGTCGGCCCCAAGGATCAATCAAGCCCTAGAATGCATCCTGAGCATGCTGAGAAGGAACAGATGTTCTGTCAGGCAGTGGATGAGTCTAACAGGGACACTTTCATCGCTGGCCCAGTTCATCGAGTTAGGGAGACTCCACCTCCGCCCCCTTCAGTATCATCTAGCTGCTCACTGGAGAAAGGACATGACGCTAGAGGTGGTCTCAGTGCCTGTTTCCGAGGAGATGAGGTCTACTCTAACGTGGTGGAAGAACAGCATTCTTCTCAAGGAAGGTCTATCATTGGCTGTTCAGACCCCCGACCACCGTCTCTTTTCGGACGCATCGGACACGGGCTGGGGTGCGACTCTGGACGGACAGGAATGCTCGGGCACTTGGAATCAGGAGCAAAGGACACTTCACATCAATTGCAAGGAGTTGTTGGCAGTCCATCTGACCTTGATAAACTTCAAGTCCCTCCAGCTCAACAAGGTGGTGGAGGTGAACTCCGACAACACCACAGCCTTGGCTTACATCTCCAAGCAAGGAGGGACTCATTCGAAGAAGTTGTTCGAGATCGCAAGGGACCTCCTCATTTGGTCAAAAGATCGAAGGCTCTCGCTGGTAACGAGGTTCATTCAGGGCGATATGAATGTTATGGCAGATCGCCTCAGCCGGAAGGGTCAGGTCATCCCCACAGATTGGACCCTTCACAAGAATGTTTGCCACAGACTATGGGCCCTGTGGGGGCAGCCCACCATAGATCTATTCGCTACCTCGATGACCAAGAGGCTCCCGATGTATTGTTCTCCAATTCCAGACCCAGCAGCAGTTCACGTGGATGCCTTTCTGCTGGATTGGTCCCACCTCGACCTGTATGCGTTCCCGCTGTTCAAGATTGTCAACAGGGTACTTCAGAAGTTCGCATCGCACGAAGGGACACGGTTGACGTTGGTTGCTCCGCTCTGGCCCGCGAGAGAATGGTTCACCGAGGTACTGCAATGGCTAATGGACGTTCCCAGGACTCTTCCTCTAAGAGTGGACCTTCTGCGTCAACCTCACGTAAAGAAGGTACTGTACACCCAAACCTCCACGCTCTTCGTCTGACTGCCTTCAGACTATCGAGAGACTCTCTAGAGCTAGAGGCTTTTCGAAGGAGGCAGCCAGAGCGATTGCCAGAGCAAGGAGGACATCCACTCTCAGAGTCTATCAGTCCAAATGGGAAGTCTTCCGAAGCTGGTGTAAGGCGAATGCAGTTTCCTCAACCAGTACCACTGTAACCCAGATTGCTGACTTCCTGCTACATCTAAGGAACGTAAGATCCCTATCAGCTCCTACGATCAAGGGTTACAGAAGTATGTTGGCAGCGGTTTTCCGCCACAGAGGCTTGGATCTTTCCACCAACAAAGATCTGCAGGACCTCCTTAGGTCTTTTGAGACCTCTAAGGAATGTCGGTTAGCCACACCAGGCTGGAACCTAGACGTGGTCTTAAGGTTCCTGATGTCTTCGAGATTTGAACCACTCCAATCAGCCTCTTTTAAGGATCTTACATTAAAAACTCTTTTCCTCGTCTGCCTAGCAACAGCTAAAAGAGTCAGTGAGATCCACGCCTTCAGCAGGAACATAGGTTTTACATCTGAAGCGGCTACATGTTCCTTACAGCTCGGTTTTCTGGCTAAAAACGAGCTTCCTTCCCGTCCTTGGCCTAAGTCGTTCGAGATCCCAAGCCTGTCCAACTTGGTGGGGAACGAACTAGAGAGAGTACTTTGCCCAGTAAGAGCTCTCAAGTACTACTTAAGACGTTCAAAGCCATTACGAGGACAATCAGAAGCTTTATGGTGTTCTATCAAGAAACCTTCTCTTCCGATGTCTAAGAACGCAGTCTCTTACTACATCAGGCTTCTGATTAGAGAAGCACATTCTCATCTAAGGGAAGAAGACCTTGCTTTGCTGAAGGTGAGGACACATGAAGTTAGAGCTGTTGCTACTTCAGTGGCCTTCAAACAGAACCGTTCTCTGCAGAGTGTTATGGATGCAACCTATTGGAGGAGCAAGTCAGTGTTCGCATCATTCTATCTCAAAGATGTCCAGTCTCTTTACGAGAACTGCTACACCCTGGGACCATTCGTAGCAGCGAGTGCAGTAGTAGGTGAGGGCTCAGCCACTACATTCCCATAATCCCATAACCTTTTTAACCTTTCTCTTGAATACTTTTTATTGTTGTTTTTTGGGTTGTACGGAAGGCTAAGAAGTCTTCCGCATCCTGGTTGATTTGGCGGGTGGTCAAATTCTTTCTTGAGAAGCGCCTAGGTTAGAGGTTGTGATGAGGTCCTTTAGTATGGGTTGCAGCCCTTTATACTTCAGCACCTAGGAGTCGTTCAGCATCCTAAGAGGACCGCTAGGCTCAGTAAGGAAGACGTACTTAAAAAAGGCAGAGTAATGGTTCAAGTCGACTTCCTTACCAGGTACTTATTTATTTTATGCTTGTTATTTTGAATAACTGATAAAATGAAATACGGGATACTTAGCTTCTTTGTTAACATGTATGCTGGTCTCCACCCACCACCCTGGGTGTGAATCAGCTACATGATCGTCGGGTAAGATTAATATTGAAAAATGTTATTTTCATTAGTAAAATAAATTTTTGAATATACTTACCCGACGATCATGAATTTAAGAACCCTCCCTTCCTCCCCATAGAGAACCAGTGGACCGAGGAGAAAATTGAGTTCTTGTTGACAAGAAGTACTTGAGTACCTGCTCACAGATGGCGCTGTTGTGTACACCCCCACCTGGATAGCGATCGCTGGCGTATCCTGACCGTAGATTTCTGTCGTGCAACGGAGTTGACAGCTACATGATCGTCGGGTAAGTATATTCAAAAATTTATTTTACTAATGAAAATAACATTTTGTGATACAATATATAGTTTTGGTGTGTACAGTATAGAGATTTAACATTCTTAATTTTGTATTACTTATGCATGGTTTGTCATGTTGCTCTACTCATCAAAGTAAATGCATGGAATATTAAAAGTGAGTCTTACACTACCACTGTACTGTTTTAGTGTTTCCAGAGAATTACAGATTAGTCCTCATGATTAGCTCTTTATGTTGATATTTTATGTACATTTGTTTGAATGTGTTTGGAGTATTTTTCTTTTTAATATTGTAATGCAGCTTCCATTTGAAATTTCTCCTCTCCATATTCCTTCCTTAACGCTTCCCTTCCCTGCTGCTCCGACTGTGGAAAACCTCCGCATTACCTTCACTGGCCTGCAATCTACAGGGCAACTTCAAGGTAGTGGTATTCTTAGCATTAGTTTAAGGTGTCTCGGTTTATGTGTTGTTTTGTCTTAATTTTTTTTTTATTCTCCTTGTCTATCGTCTTATCACGGTGATTAATTTAAGCACTTTTCTTCTGTTGCACACTTTCTATTTTGTAATGTGTATTTATTTCATTGCTATTTTTAAGAGCACTTACTTGCATTTAAGCATATCATACTTTCAAATGTGCCCCAAGTGTTAATGCAATAAAATATTTTATAGTTTTGAAATTGTCATTGTTGGGACTAGTGCACTTGCTTCATTATATTCATTGTACATAGTTTGTGATTTTCAGAGATTTTATTGCACAGCTTTTTTTCAACTTGCACTGATGTAAATCTTATGTGAAATTTATGGAAACTTCTCTTTTGACTTCAACCCCATTATGGTTTTAAAAAATTTGAAGACATTGAATAAATTGTTCATGAAATTTTTTAACAGAAAAATCTTCCTTTGGCTTTCTTCGGGTAGAATTCCATTAAACACTGTAGTTGATACAAAATACATATTACATGCTACAGAAAGGCTTCCTTCTCTTATGTTATTTAATTTTTTTATTCTGATAAAGAATAATGCCTTTAATAGCTCCTTGGTTACAGGTTGGTTGGGATGACAAGGTAGATGTTTGGTGGCATGATGTGATGAAAGATGTCAGTAGTGAGTGCCCACCTGTGTGGATGGATGCTGAAGATCCACTCTTCATGTTGTACACTAGGTATGTAATAGTTTTCTTTGTATTTGACTATTCATATTGTTAATCAAGTTATAATTCCATTAAACATATCCAGATTTATTGATTTTATATTTAGCTTTGCCTTTCATGACCTATGATTATTTTTTTTAAGTATATCATTTTGCTGTATATTGTATCAGGATTTTGACATTCTTATCTTACAAAGTTTTGAATGCCAAAGGTTTAGATCTTCAGTGCTATTTAAACTTTATTATTTAAAAAACTTAAATGTTCAAATGTAGAACAGAAGTGTGGGCTATGTATAACTACTAAATTTCTAATTCAGTTGTAGTGAAAGCCAAACGTCAATCAAAGTTATGACCATTATCTCACTTTTTATTAGTTGTAATTTTAGGTCAATTTGTTGCTTTCATATCCAAGTAATTTACAATTATATATAAAGATTGCTATTAAATAAAGGATCCTAAGTTAGTACTAAGTTAGCTAAATTTAGAACAATCATGTACTGTACATGGTATTAATGTAACCATAAAATTCCTAAAGGTAATATTTCAGCTTAACCTTTACATTTTTCCTTTAAACAGTGGAAGTACTGGCAAACCAAAAGGGGTGCTTCACACAGTTGGTGGCTATATGTTGTATGCAGCTACAACCTTCAAGTATAGTTTTGACTATCATCCAGGTGATATCTACTTCTGCACAGCTGACATTGGATGGATTACTGGACATTCATACGTTACATATGGCCCATTGCTGAACAATGCAACCTCAGTGTTGGTATGTTGCAAAAATAACTTTAAAATCTGTTGGTAGTATTTGTATCTGTTTTTAAAAGTAAATTTACCTGAGACCTTTGGTTGTCATGGTGGAAGCTAAGGCAATAGCATTTTGGAGGTAATGCCACTAGTGATTTGTTGACATTAGACATCAAAGTTTAGCACTTCAACTGCTAACCCCAAACCCACCCAGGAAATTGTAGTTTGGAATTCCTTCTCTTTATAGAAAATTATTTTTCTCTTTGCCCCTATTGAATTAAACCTCACCTTGAAGTAATGATTGTTCATGAAACTTTGATGGAAGGTAGATTGTGTTGGCTATTTGCAAACCAAGAAAGGACCCAAGTAATATAAACAATTACAGACCAGCTTTTTGTGAGAGTTGATTATACAAACTACCAGAAAAGTGATAAAGGCATGACTCAAATTGCACATATGTAAACATAAGATCTTGCAGGACTGGGCAATTCATCACTGCAGACTTACCACCACAGACTTACCACTGGCCAACTCATGTCCATGACAACTTAATGCCAGAGCAGCTCAACACAAGCCATCTCAGTGTGAGGACAAGAATATTTCATACGAGTTTTTTTTTATCTTTATATGGCAAAATTTCCTGCATTTTTAAAAATTTATAATTACATGTACTGTACACCTTTTTGGTTGAATTGATCAAGGCTCTCAGCCCCATGCAAGGATTCATACAAAGGTTGGAACAGTTATCAAGGTAGTGAACTGGTATCATCACAATTCATCTGCAGCCAATATAGAAATGGCTAAAGGGCACACAGGCCTGAAACTTCATACAGAAGACTCCTTTACAAAGCCATGTAGAGCAATAACTAAAGAATTTTTAGATATTTAACTTAGCCGGTGAATATATAATAGCTGCAACTCTGCGGCTCGACAGAAAACACACTCAAAAAACTCGCGAGCGATCGCTATGAAGGTTGCGGGTGTGCCCACCAGCGCCAACTACCGGCCAGATACCACTCTTGCATGTAAACAAACCCTTCAATTCTTCTCTGTCGACGTTGACGACAAGACGTATCAATACTCGCTGTAGAACCTGGAGTTTTCTCAACATATTTGGTGAAGTACTTTATTTTAGTTTGAGCTTTCGCAATGCAGGTGTTTTATCTTCAACTTAAATCTTGAACTCGTTTTTGGATAGATTTAATTTTTGATGACTTTGGATTGTTTTTTGGACTTTCTTTGACTTTTAAATGGCCGACCCTTCCCTTAGTACGGAAGTGTGTTTTAGGCTTTTAGCAATTATCTTATCACGTTATAAATTAATTATAGATTTTCTTCTATATATTTTATATCTCAACCGCCTTTATTAGGCCTCTTCGATTAGCTTTCCATTTATAATAAACATCAAGATAAATTTTAATGATTTGTTTATATGCGACCTTTCCTGAGAGTAGGCGGTCCTAACTTGGAAACCGAAGTTAAACAACGTTGAGCCCTTTCAATCGTAAATAACTTTTACAGAGCTAATGATTTAAAACTTATTAAATGAATATTTTTTAGTAGATATTTTATGAAAGATTTTCTTTGAATAGTCTTCGTACTGTATCAAAGATGAACTAACGTTTAGTTTAGTTATGCTACGCAGTTTGCGCTCTATCGTTACGATAGAGAGATAGAGTATCACGGTTTCACTTTGCAGAAAGAGTAAATCGATTCTGACGTTTTGTTCATTCGTCTTTCAAAGCTTAAATGTTTTAAATTCTATTTTAAAGGAACATTTTAATTGAAAAACCTTTCAGTTTTTTCCTTTGGTCAAATAACCTGTTTATTGAAGAAACGTAAGTGGGCTCTTCTTCGGTGCGAACTCGAGAGAGAGAGAGAGAGAGAGAGAGAGAGAGAGAGAGAGAGAGGAGAGAGAGAGAGAGAGAGAGAGAGAGAGAGAGAGAGAGAGAACGTTCCGATCTTTATTCTCGTCCCAAGCGAGTAAGGTTGTTCTTGAGTTGCTCTCGTCCCTAGTCTCTGTACGGGGAGAAAGGATAAAACGTTTTTAGTTTTTATTCTCTTCCCAAGGCACTGTACGGTGAGAGATTGAAAACGTAGTTTTGAATGAACTAGTGTTTAGTCTCTTTCCCAGCCACTGATCTTTTTATCTTAAAATATGTTTACTGTTTTTTGCTTGTATTAATGTGCTTACATTATACGACTGATTTCGCAATTATAACTTTTTGATGAGGGTAGAATTGCGTGCTTCAGGTAGAAATCAGTTTTATTCATACCTAATGTGAATTGTTAAAAAATTCGATTTCAGTGAAATAAGTGCAAAACAGAAAATCGTAGTGATAAAGTGATATTGCGCAAAGTGTTATCAGTGTTGGGACCGAGGGTTCGTCTGTTCGTGCCTGTCGTTCGCCTAGTCCGGGACCTCTTGCAAGCTCCCAAGCCCAGGGGAGAAGTAATGTCGTACGACTTATGGGTTCGAGAGGCCTTGATCAGCGAACAGACGTTCCCTCTATGGTTTCAGGCGTATCTCACCAAGATCACCCCTACCATTAGGCGAGAGAGACGATTTTCTCCTCGTCATCCGAAGGCTTTTCGCATAAGAAACCGTTGAACAAGGTTTCGAGGCCCTTTAACCCTGGATAGGTACGCTCCTCGGACACCCCTTTAAGGGTATACTCGGACGCGAACGACCCCGACGCCAAAAAAAAATTCTTGAAAAATCAGTTTTTGCAGTAACCTCCTTTTTTCTTTTGCCAAAAAAAACTTCAATGAATGCTTAAAACAACTGTAAAGATAAATACTACTCATCTGCAGAAAAACTATTTATTATAAATATTTTAAAAAATTAAGTAGAAAAAAAAAAGACCTGACATAAAAATTCATAAAAAAAAAGTTTATACATATATACACAATTCCTTTTAGGAATTGATTCTTGAATGTTTAGGACACATCTTGATGTATTTTGGATGAAGTCAGACCCATGGAGGTGAAGATCTGAAATAAGAAAAAAAGGGTAACTTTTTTTGGCCAAAAAAATTTGTCCAGATTTCATGAATTTTTTTGGGTACCCAAATGAAATAGGAAGTGGCTAATTTTTTTAGGGAATAGACATATGTTATCCTAAAATAGAAATATGTAAAAAAAATCTTCATTATTTTGTAAATTACATTTATATCAGGGGCCATATCTAAAGGTAATTTTTTGAGTACTTAGAAATTTCGTAAAAAAATACATATATTTAATATATAATATGATATTTATGCAGGTAAAAATATACCAAAATATCACAAATTCTATAGGGAACAAGAATATATATAGATAGGGCAGCTTACGCTTCGGATATGTCCACAAAATGGCCGCCAACCACACTGACTCAGACTCCCTAATCTGCCACTTGAAATGTAGGAAGGGTATGTCAATTTCAAGGTGTTATTTACTAATCTAATTATTATTGGATATGCATAAAAATTGTATGGTGGGTTGCTGGATAATTGACGATTATTTTACGACTATAAAATTAAAATTCTGACCCAAAAAAATTTTTTTGAAGGGAAATAAAATCGAAAAAAAAAAAAAATGTAAAACAATATAATATTTTAGCTAAAAAAAATTGATGATATTCAATCAAAAAAAAAAGTAAACAAAATTTTCCGACAAATAAACATCTAGAGGAATCATTACTCTGTGATAGTTCCTTAGTACGTAGTAATTTTGAAAGAATTGGGAAAAAAACGAAAAAATGGCAATCACCGGAAAATCGAACACATACCTATATATACGCCATATCTGGCTAAAAAAAAGATAGGCATGGGTAGCCAGATCATCTAGAAACACTTTCCAACTCTATAAAAATATAAGTTTTGCGACACTACTTGCCAATTCCTTACGGTAACATGACTAAGCAAAAAAATGCAAAACAAATAAAAAGGGGCACTCGCGGAAAAATGGCTAACATTCTAATATACGGCATTTCAGAAAAAAAAATTCAGCCACGTGCTAGGCAAACCATCAAGGCATATTTTCTGACAAATAAACATCTAAATGAATAATTACTCTGTGATAGTTCCTTAGTACGTAGTAATTTTGAAAGAAATGGGAAAAAACGAAAAAATGGCAATCACAGGAAAATCGAACACATACCTATATATACGCCATATCTGGCTAAAAAAAGAAGATAGGCATGTGTAGCCGGATCATCTAGAAACACTTTCCAACACTATAAAATTATAAGTTTTGCGACACTACTTGCCAATTCCTTACGGTAACATGACTAAGCAAAAAAATGCAAAACAAATAAAAAGGGGCACTCGTGGAAAAATGGCCATTCTAATATACGGCATTTCAGAAGAAAAAAAATTTCAGCCACGTGCTAGGCAAACCATCAAGGCACATTTTCCGACAAATAAACATATAAATGAAATATTACTCTGTGATAGTTCCTTAGTACGTAGTAATTTTGAAAGAAATGGGAAAAAACGAAAAAATGGCAATCACAGGAAAATCGAACACATACTTATATATACGCCATATCTGGCTAAAAAAAAATAGGCATGGGTAGCCAGATCATCTAGAAACACTTTCCAACACTATAAAATTATAAGTTTTGCGACACTACTTGCCAATTCCTTACGGTAACATGACTAAGCAAAAAAATGCAAAACAAATAAAAAGGGGCACTCGCGGAAAAATGCCCAACATTCTAATATACGGCATCTCAGATAAAAAAAAAGACATGCACGTGTTAGCCCAACCATCAAGGCACACTTTCTAACACATAAACATGAAAAAAAAATCAATAATATACGGCAATTCCTTACTACGTAGTAAATTTTTATAAATATTGAAAAAAAACAGAAATTGGCAACCGCAGTTAAATACCCAATATACCAATAACTACGTCGTATCTGACAAAAACAAAATCACGCATGGGTAGCCAGATCATCTAGACACACTTTCCAACACTAAAAAAGCAAAAGTTTTACGACACTTTCGCAATATCTTAAGGAAAAATGACTTGGCACAAAAATGAAAAAAAATTAAAAAGGGACACTCGCGGTAAAATGCCCGACATTCTAATATACGGCATCTCAGATAAAAAAAAAAGACATGCACGTGTTAGCCCAACCATCAAGGCACACTTTCTTACACATAAACATGAAAAAAAAATGAATAATATACGGCAATTCCTTACTACGTAGTAATTTTTACAAATATTGAAAAAAAACTGAAATTGGTAACCGCAGTTAAATACCCAATATACCAATAACTACGTCGTATCTACAAAAACAAAGTCATGCATGGGTAGCCAGATCATCTAGACACACTTTCCAACACTAAACAAGCAAAAGTTTTACGACCCTATTTGGCAATATCTTACGGAAAAATGACTTGGCAAAAAAATGAAAAAAAATTAAAAAGGGGCACTCGCGGTAAAATGGTCCTCGTGGTGATGAACGACATTTTAACTAAAAAAAAAAATCATGCACATGGTAGCCAAACAATCCACCAAGACTTTCCACAACTGATAACCTATACAAGTTGCACCATTCTACGACAATTTCATAATACGTAATAACTTTGATAATGTCTCAGAAATCGGGGAAGGAGTACAGCTACAGCAATGCACATCTGGACACTACTAGAGCGTGTAGGGGAGACACCTCCTGCAGGTCGATCACCCACAAATTCAGTCACGGGGGTGAGTCACGTGAGAAAAACCTGTTTTTTTTTGACGCTCGGGGTCGCAAACGACCCATCGTACCTATCCAGGGTTAAGCAAAAGTCAGTCCTTTCAGGACAGGTCCAGCGTCCTGGTTTTAACTATTAGGACAGCTCTGACCCTATGCAGTCATCGGAAGACTGCTCGCCGCCTAAACAAAAGCGTAACACAGGCTCCGAGAGTCTTTTTGTAGGCAAGGTTTTGCAGTCACAGATGTTACCCTCGTCTCTTACCGCAACCATTCCTGTTGATCCTAAAATGGGTTGTACGGCAAGACATGCAGAATAAGCTTGCCTCTCTTATGGAAGACTATTCTGCCGATAAGGTTCACGTTGATCCTAGCCGTTTATCTCATCGAGATCCTGGCCTTCAGCCGCCCAAACGAACCTTTGTGCGTCCTGTTGACTTTGGCGTAGCTAAGTCACGTCAGTCACGATATGTAGAGCCTCACTCGATGCGGTCACGTGTTGATGTTCAGCCGCATTTGGACGTTAGGCCGCTTCCTAATGCTCCTGTTGACGTTCAGGACGTTCGCCAACCAGCGGAGTTGACTTGTTTTGACGCTGAGCGTCAACTACCGCAGTCTAGAGTTGTTTTGACTGCTCAGACTAGGCAGTCAAAACAGTCTCGAGTGGACGCCGAGCGTCCTCCCGCACTTGTTGTTATTGACAGTTCACAGACTGTTAAGCAGTTACATGACGTTGCGTCCTGGTCCGCTACTAATGCACCAGTGCGTGTGGACTCTGCTTGTAAAGCATTGCCACCACGGTAGGTCTCTCCCTTGCTTGAGACTCGGCTATTGTCGGACAAGGTTCCTTCAGATGAGGAAGTTGCTGTTCCCCCTCCTACTGATATTCCCTTGAGGACTCTGTCAGACGGAGAGGAGCCTAAAGCTGCTTAGCCCTCTATGGACTTTAAATAAATCATGCTGATTTTTAAGAATCTTTGGCCGGATTTTTTTGTAACTGCTGCTCCTCGTTCGCCTAAACGTCAGAGTTTACACTAGGCCTAGCTACTTCGAAGCCGTTGTTTTATAAGCTAGTGCTCTCTCGCTCTTCTAAGAGAGCTTTACGTTTGCTAGGCGACTGGTTTATCACCAGGAGGAGTTTGGGGGAGACAGCCTTGGCTTTCCCTACTTTTAAGCTGGCTTTTAGAGCGAGAGTCTGATATGACACGAGAGAGGTTCTCGGCTTGGGAGTTCCTGCCTCTGCCCAGATAGACTTCTCAAACCTCATAGACTCTCCCTGGCGCCTGGCCATGAGACGCTCCAAGATTTTACAGGTCGACTTCAGAGCTATTTTCGAGCATTTGAAGTTTTGCTGTACAATTATGTCATGCATAAACAAGGCTTTCAGGGATAGCTCCAATATCTGACAGCCACGTTCTCTGCAGGAACAAGTCCCTCAGGGATGGCTCCAATGATCTGGCAGCCATGTTCACTGCAGGAGTACATAAGAGGCAAGTGCGCTCAATGTGTTCATTGTCAAGACAAACTTCACGATGAAGTCTACCAGGCTGTCTTGACAGCATTAATGGAAGGCGACTGGATGGTCTCTCTCGACCTTCAGGAGGCATACTTCCACATTCCTATACACCCGGATTCCCAACCGTTTCTGAAGTTTGTTTACAGGAATGTGGGGTACCAGTTTCGAGCCCTGTGCTTTGGCCTCAGTCCTGCTCCTCTCGTGTTTACGAGGCTCATGAGGAATGTGACAAAATCCCTCCATCTATCGGGGATCCAAGCCTCCCTGTACTTGGACGACGGGCTTCTCAGAGCATCGTCCAGTCTTCGCTGTCTGCAGGACGTTGAGTCTGGCCAGGGAGTTGGGACTTTTGGTCAACCTAAAAGTCCCAACTGATCCCATCCCAGATTATTCTATATTTGGGGATGGAGATTCGCAGTCCAGTTTTTTTTTTCGGGCTTTTCCGTCTGCCACCGATTAGAACAAGCCCTGCTCGAAGTCCAACTAATGCTGAAAAGAAAACGTTTGTTCAGTCAGGAGTTGGAACAGTCTCGTAGGGACTCTCTCATCCCTGGAGCAGTTTGTCTCACTAGGGAGACTACACCTTCTGCCTCTCCGGTTCCATCTAGCCTCTCACTGGAACTAAGTCAAGACTTTAGAGACGGTATCATTCCCAGTCTCCGAACCAGTAAAGGCATGCCTGAAATGGTGGGGCAGCAATATCAGTCTGAGAGAGGGACTATCCCTAGCAGTCAAGAACCCAAACCACGTGTTGTTCTCAGACGCGTCGGATTTGGGTTGGGGTGCGACCCTGGACGGTCGGGAATGCTCGGGTCTGTGGACCTCAAGTCAGAAGAGCATGCACATCAACGGCAAGGAGCTATTAGCAGTCCACTTGGCCTTGATGATATTCGAAAGCTTCTTCAAAACTAAGTGGTAGAGGTCAACTCAGACAACACCACAGCTTTGGCGTACATCTCCAAGCAAGGAGGCACACACTCCTTCACGCTGCTCGAGATCGCAAGGGACCTTCTCTTATGGTCAAGAAATCGAGGCATCTCCCTGTTGACGAGATTCATCCAGGGGGACTTGAACGTCTTGGCAGACTGTCTCAGTCGGAGGGGTCAGGTGATACCCACGGAATGGACCCTCCACAAGGACGTGGGCAAGAGTCTTTGGGCTACTTGGGGTCAACCCACCATAGACCTCTTTGCCTCCTCGTTGACCAAAAGGTTACCAATCTATTGCTCTCCAGTCCTAGATGCAGAAGCAATCCACATAGATGCGTTTCTACTGGATTGGTCTCTTCTGGACTTATATGCATTCCCACCATTCAAGATAGTCAACAAGGTACTGCAGAAGTTCGCCTCTCACGAAGGGACAAGGTTGACGTTGGTTGCTACCCTCTGGCCCGCGAGAGAGTGGTTCACCGAGGTACTTCAATGGCTGGTAGACTTTCCAAGAAGTCTTCCTCTAAGGGTAGATCTGTTACGTCAGCCCCACGTAAAGAATGTCCATCAAAGCCTCCCCGCTCTTCGTCTGACTTCCTTCAGACTATCGAAAGACTCTCAAGAACTCGAGGCTTTTCGAAGGAGGCAGCCAGTGCGATTGCAAGAGCTAGGAGAGCTTCTACCATTAGAGTATACCAGTCGAAGTGGGAAGTCTTTCGAGACTGGTGCAAGTCAGCATCTGTGTCCTCGTCCAGTACCTCTGTAGCCCAAATCGCAGATTTTCTTTTACATCTGAGAAAGGTTCGCTCCCTTTCAGCTCCCACGATTAAGGGCTACAGGAACATGTTGGCTTCGGTCTTTCGACATAGAGGCTTAGATCTTTCCAACAATAAAGATCTCCAAGATCTCCTTAAGTCTTTCGAGACCTCTAAGGAACGTCGTTTGGCAACTCCTGGATGGAACTTAGACGTGGTCCTAAGGTTCCTCATGTCAGACAGGTTCGAGCCATTACATTCAGCCTCCCTGAAGGATCTCACCCTCAAGACACTTTTCCTAGTGTGCTTGGCTTCGGCTAAAAGGGTCAGTGAACTTCATGCCTTCAGTAAGAACATCGGCTTTTCTACAGAAAAAGCCACTTGTTCACTTCAACTTACTTTCCTGGCCAAAAATGAACTGCCTTCTCGTCCTTGGCCTAAATCTTTTGATATTCCTTGCTTATCAGAGATCGTAGGCAACGAACTGGAAAGAGTATTATGTCCTGTTAGAGCTCTTAAGTTCTATTTAGCTCGTACTAAGTCATTAGGAGGTAAATCTGAGGCATTATGGTGCTCAGTTAAGAAACCATCATTGCCTATGTCAAAGAATGCTTTGTCATATTTTAACAGATTTTTTAATACGAGAAGCTCATTCTCACTTGAATGAGAAAGACCGATGTTTGCTTAAGGTTAAGACGCACGAAGTTAGAGCTATAGCAAACTCCGTGGCCTTCAAGCAAAATAAATCTCTGCAAAGTATTATGGACGCGACTTTTTGGAAAAGCAAGTCAGTGTTCGCGTAATTTTACTTGAAAGATGTACAGACTCTTTACGAGGACTGCTACACACTGGGTCCATTCGTTGCAGCGAGTGCAGTAGTGGGTGAGGGTTCTACCACTACATTACCCTAATTCCAATATCCTTTTTAATCTGTCTCTTGAAATGTTTTTTAATATTGTTTTTTGGGATGTACGGAAGGCTAAGAAGCCTTTCGCATCCTTGTTGATTTGGCGGGT
The DNA here is from genome assembly GCF_036898095.1 of Palaemon carinicauda. Taxonomy (NCBI): domain Eukaryota; kingdom Metazoa; phylum Arthropoda; class Malacostraca; order Decapoda; family Palaemonidae; genus Palaemon; species Palaemon carinicauda. The sequence goes on along the minus strand of NC_090725.1, from coordinate 49,067,089 downwards.
GGTCAAAGTCATTTCTTGAGAGTGCCCAGATTAGGGGTTTGATGAGGTCCTGTTGTATGGGTTGCAGCCCTTGATACTTCAGCTCCTGGGAGTCTTTCAGCATCCTAAGAGGATCGCTGGGCTCCGTGAGGAAGACAGACTTATAAGGCAGAGTAATCGTCTAAGTCAACTTCCTTACCAGGTACCTATATATTTGGGTTTTGTTATATTGATAACTGTCAAAAAAACTCTTAGCTTATACGCTGTAAACTTAATTAACTCTGGTCTCTACCCACCGCCTTGGGTGTGAATCACCTATTATATATTCACCGGCTAAGTTAAATATTTAAAAATGATATTTTAATTATAAAATAAATTTTTTAATATACTTACCCGGTGAATATATAAATTAAAGGCCCTCCCTTCCTCCCCAATAGAGACGTAGCGGGACGAGAAGAATTGAAGGTTTTGTTTACATACAAGAGTGGTATCTGGCCGGTAGTTGGCGCTGGTGGGCACACCCGCAACCTTCATAGCGATCGCTCGCGAGTTTTTTGAGTGTGTTTTCTATCGAGCCGCAGAGTTGCAGCTATTATATATTCACCGGGTAAGTATATTAAAAAATTTATTTTATAATTAAAATATCATTTTAAAAAGTATCTCAGGTTTTACAGCGATAATTACCAGATGCTTCAGTTGTGAGGAAAACCTTGAGGAAAAGAGTATGCTTAATTAAATAATAATCTGTCTGCATGTCGCTTTGTTGATCTCACGTCGAGTTGGCTGGTGTTGAGTTGCCATGGATGTAAGTTGGTCAATGGTAAGTAGGCAGTGGTGAATTGGTGGTAATTCAACTCGGTTTGGATCCCAAACCAATTTATCTACCATAGACTCTCTGTCACCCAGAAGACCATATATACGTTGAATATTTAAATGTAAACAAATATTGGTTGCTAGTCTCTACCATATATAAAATTTTGTGATACCACATGGAAATTTTCAATATGTAAAAAATTATATAAAAATACAGTAGTGTAGTTGGTCACATAGCAATTTTCAATAAAAGAATTCCAATAGATCATACCTTCCAGGCATAGACTAGTGATATTTATTTAGTGTCTTTCTCTCTTGAAAATAGAGTTCCACACTTGATTGTTCTTGGTAGCACCCCCTTGTGTATAGCCAGTTTTGATATCAGTAGTCGACTATTCAAAATATTTTGTTATTTACACAATGTAAAATTTTCAATATTAAACTTACCCGATAATCATGTAGCTGTCAACTCCGTTGCCCGACAGAATTCTACGGAGGGATACGCCAGCTATCACAATACTAGAAGGGGGTGTACTCACCAGCGCCACCTGTGGCCAGGTACTACAGTACTTCTTGTTGACACCTCCTCAATTTTTCCTCTGTCGTGCTTCCGGCAAGACGTTCTGGGATACGCTTATGATCTTGGAGTATTTTCACGGCTTTTGGTGAAGTATTTCTCTCAGATTTCGGCTGTCGCTTTACTGGAAAACTTCTATATTAGCTTAGATAGCTATTATTTAGTCCTGATTAACGGTTAACGATCTTTTTGCTTGATTTGGAATCCCCACTTGGCTAACTCTTTTGATTCAAGATGTCTGACATTTCACAAGCCCCACCCCATAGACGATGTAGGTCTTGTAATAGGCGTATTCCGAAGGCCTCGGTAGATCCTCACACCGCTTGTTCTGACTGTAGGGAAAGGCCCTGTCAGTTAGAAGATCGATGTGAGGAATGCGCCGGACTTTCGGGACTTGATTTTGTCCGATTTCTTAAGTATTCAACCAAGTTAGAGAGAGAGAGAGAGTTAGGAGGAGTTCTTCTCGCTCTTCACTTTATTCCTCACCTCATGATCCCCTACCTTTTCCTCCCCCTGTAGTGGCTACCCCCGAACCTACTATTTGCCCTCAACCTGATATGTCTGTTGTTTTGCGTGCCATTCAGGCTTTAGGTGACAAAGTAGAGTCAGTGGTTAGTGATCATAAGTCTCTTATGGCCGAAGTCAAGGAACTTAAGGTCAAGAGTGCAGTGGGTGGTATTAGTGCCAGTGCTGTGACGAGTGCTAGTGTCAGTGCAGTGCCAAGTGCTAGTGTCAGTGTCAGTGTGGTGCGTGAGGGTACTTCTGTGCGTGCCAGTCGTCCTCCCAGTCCGGGACCTCTTGCAAGCTCCCAAGCCCAGGGGAGAAGCAATGTCGAAGGGCAAAAGGGTTCGGCAGGCCTTGACCGGCGCACAGAAGTATCCTCGGTGGTTGCGGGCGTGTCTTCCAGAGACCGTCACTCCCACCTGCAGACGATTGAGCCCGTCTTTTACTCGTCTGCTGAAGAATTGTCAGGGAAGAAACGTTGGACTCAGGTCTCAAGACCACTCAAACGCAGAGTCCAGACCTCAAGAGCTCAATCTGGCTGCAGTCATTGGATCAGCTCTGACTCGCCGCAGTCATCAGTTGAATGCACTCCTCCTAAGAGGAGTAAGGTGCTGCCGCAACAGATCTCTGCTGTTAAGGCTTTACCTCAGCAGACCTTAGTGTCTGCCGACCCCAAGTTGACTCTACTGCAGTCCATGCAGTCACAACTTGCGGTCTTGATGCGTAAGTGTCAGGCTGAGAAGGTTACACCTCCTCCTGCGATCGCTCCGCCTATCCGCAGTACTGCCTGCCAGGCGTACGATGTTGAGGCTCCTCAGGATACCTTACCACGTTCTGAGTTGACTGTTTCCAGTGGTGTGCAGCTCCCTCCGCCTTCCTTAAGGCAACCTCAGCAATGGGAACAGGAAGCTTATACCTTACTTCCTCCGCTTCCACTTGCAGTTCCACCAGTGAGGCAACACTCTCTTGAGGTACAACAACCTCTCCCATCCATGAGTCAGACTCCTCAGCTCTCGCTGCAGCGACCTCAACCCTCCTCAAGGCAAGCACCTCAACACCTTAGCCTTGCGCCTCAGGAACCTCAACTCGCGAGACAATTACTGCGTTCTGCGCAGCCACTACCTCATCGCTCACAGCTCACACCTCAGGAACCTCAACTCGTTCCTCAGGAACCTGCTACTGCACATCCACCAACCACACAGCAAGCGCAACTCTTGAGTTCAGACACTCATGCCAGGAGTCAACCCCCTCCACCCATGCGCCTACCTTCTGCTACTTCTTTTGATCAGCCTTTGCAGCCTGAGCCTCAGGTGTTCCCTCAACAGAGACTTGAGGAGGAAACCACAAGTATTTTTGTTCCAGCTCGTGCTGATTCTGCTGTTCAGCATACCTTACCTATCTCTTCGCTACACTCTGGTGATGAGGTTTCTGATGATGAGGCTGCACACCTGGATCCCTCATCAGACGTGGATGAATCCAAGTCTTCTCCGCCTCCTATTGACTTTAGTAAGGTCTTGGCTCTTTTCAGAGAGGTATACCCAGACCACTTTGTCTCTGCTATCCCCCGCTCTCCGCCATCTGAGTTTTCGCTGGGCATGCAGCCAGCTAAGTCTACGTATACTAAGCTCGTCTTAGCAAGGTCCTCTAAGAGAGCGTTAAGGATTTTAGGGGAGTGGTTGCAGTCTAAGCAACAACTTGGAAAGACTTCCTTTGTTTCCTCCGACTAAGCTCACTTCTAAAGCGGGCGTTTGGTATGCCACAGGAGAGGAACCAGGCTTGGGAGTACCTGCCTCTGCCCAGGCTGACTTCTCAAGTTTGGTAGACTCTCCTCGTAGAACAGCAATGAGGCGCTCTAAGGTTTGCTGGACCTTCTCAGACCTTGATCACTTCCTGAAGGGTGTTTTTAGAGCATTTGAGATGTTCAATTTCCTAGACTGGTGCCTGGGGGCCCTTAGCAAGAAGACCTCCCCTGCGGACAAGGACTCTGCCATGCTCTTAATGTCCTGCATGGATAAGGCCATCAGGGATGGATCTGGCGAGCTTGCATCGATGTTTGTGTCAGGGGTTCTTAAGAAAAGGGAGCAGCTTTGTACCTTCCTTTCCTCCAGCATCACACCTTGTCAAAGGTCTCAACTCCTTTTCGCTCCGCTCTCGAAGTTCCTTTTTCCCGAAGAGCTTGTTAAGGACTTGTCTGCGGCCCTGATACAAAAGGACACCCATGATCTTGTGGCCTCATCGGCTCGTAAGACTAAGGTTGCTACCTCAGTCCCCAGGACTTATCGCACCCCAGTGGCTGATACTCCTGCTACGAGGTTTATTCCGCCCTTACGTGGTAGAGCCCCCAGCCGAGGAAGCTCCCGTCCAGACTCTTCCAGGAGCAAGTCTAGGAAAGGTTCCAAGGCTTCTAAAGGAAAAAACTGACTCTCCTCATCTCCAGACAGCAGTAGGAGCCAGACTCAAGATCTTCTGGCAAGCCTGGGAAAAGAGAGGTGCAGACGCCCAGTCTGTCAGTTGGCTGAGGGAGGGTTACAGGATACCATTCTGCCACAAACCCCCTCTGACCACATCTCCCATCAACCTCTCTCCCAACTACAAAGAAAAGGACAAGAGGCTAGCGTTGCACCAGGAGGTGTCGCTCCTTTTACAGAAGAAGGCAGTGGTTATAGTCCGGGACCATCAATCCCCGGGCTTCTACAACCGTCTCTTTCTGGTGGCCAAGAAGACAGGAGGTTGGAGACCGGTGCTGGACGTCAGCGCTCTCAATGCTTATGTCACCAAGCAGACGTTCACGATGGAGACGACGAAGTCGGTCCTAGCAGCGGTCAGGCAGGAGGACTGGATGGTCTCGTTGGACCTGAAAGATGCTTACTTTCACGTTCCTATTCATCCAGACTCCCAACCTTTCCTGAGATTCGTTTTTGGAAAGGTTGTCTACCAATTCCAAGCCCTGTGTTTTGGCCTAAGCACAGCTCCTATGGTGTTTACGCATCTGATGAGGAATATAGCAAAATTCCTCCACTTATCGGACATCAGAGCCTCCCTTTACTTAGACGACTGGCTGTTGAGAGCCTCCACGAGTCGTCGCTGTCTGGAGAGTCTCAACTGGACTTTGGACTTAATCAAAGAACTGGGTCTGTTAGTCAACCTAGAAAAGTCTCAGCTCATTCCCTCCCAATCCATTGTGTACCTGGGAATGGAGATTCGGAGTCAGGATTTTCGGGATTTTCCATCGGCCCCAAGGATAAGCCAAGCCCTAGATTGCATCATGAGCATGCTGAAGAGGAGCAGTTGCTCGGTGAGACAGTGGATGAGTCTCACAGGGACCCTTTCATCGCTGGCCCTGTTCGTCGAGCTAGGGAGACTCCACCTCCGCCCTCTTCAATTCCATCTTGCAGCTCATTGGGACAAGGGTTTGACTCTCGAAGCAGTCTCTATCCCAGTCACCAAAGAGATGAAGACCACTCTCTTGTGGTGGAAGACCAATCTCCTTCTCAGGGAGGGCCTATCGTTGGCTATTCAGACCCCCAATCTTCATCTCTTCTCGGATGCATCGGACTCGGGCTGGGGCGCGACCTTGAACGGACAGGAGTGCTCGGGAACGAGGAACAGGGAACGCTCCACATCAACTGCAAGGAGCTACTAGCAGTTCATTTAGCCCTGTTGAACTTCAAGTCCCTCCTGCTAGGCAAGGTGGTGGAGGTGAACTCCGACAACACCACAGCCTTGGCTTACATCTCCAAGCAAGGAGGGACCCATTCGAGGAGCCTATACGAGATCGCAAGGGACCTCCTCATTTGGTCAAGAAGTCAAAACCTCACTTTAGTCACGAGGGTCATTCAGGGCAACATGAACGTCTCAGCAGATCGCCTAAGCAGAAGGGATCAGGTCATTCCCACGGAATGGACCCTCCACAAGAGCGTGTGCAACAGACTTTGGACCTTGTGGGGTCAGCCTACCATAGATCTGTTTGCCACCTCCATGACCAAGAGACTTCCGTTGTACTGTTCCCCAGTTCCAGACCCAGCAGCAGTTCATGTGGATGCTTTTCTGCTGAACTGGTCCCATCTCGACCTTTACGCATTTCCACCGTTCAAGATAATAAACAAAGTCCTTCAGAAGTTCATCTCGCACGAAGGGACACGGCTGACGCTGGTTGCTCCCCTTTGGCCTGCAAGAGAATGGTTCACAGAGGTACTTCAATGGCTGGTCGACGTCCCCAGGACTCTCCCTCTAAGAGTGGACCTTCTACGTCAACCTCACGTAGACAGGTTGCACCCAAACCTCCACGCTCTTCGGCTGACTGCCTTCAGACTGTCGAAAGATTCGCTAGAGCTAGAGGCTTTTCGAAGGAGGCAGCCAGTGCGATTGCCAGAGCAAGGAGGGTTTCCACTCGTAGAGTCTACCAATCTAAGTGGGAAGTCTTCCGGAGCTGGTGTAGAGCCAATGCAGTATCCTCTACCAATACCTCTGTGACCCAAATAGCTGACTTCCTATTACATCTTAGGAATGAGAGATCCCTTTCAGCCCCTACGATTAAAGGGTACAGGAGTATGTTGGCTTCAGTTCTCCGCCACAGAGGTTTGGACCTTTCTTCCAACAAGGACCTTCAAGACATCCTTAAGTCTTTTGAGACTTCTAAAGAGCGTCGTCTACCCACTCCAGGCTGGAACCTAGACGTAGTCTTAAGGTTCCTTATGTCACCTAGGTTCGAACCTCTCCAGTCAGCTTCCTTCAAGGACCTTACCCTCAAGACTCTTTTTCTCGTCTGCCTTGCAACAGCTAAAAGAGTCAGTGAGGTTCATGCCTTCAGCAAGAACATTGGTTTCACGACCGAATCTGCAACATGTTCTTTACAGCTCGGATTCTTAGCTAAGAATGAACTTCCTTCGCGTCCTTGGCCTAGATCGTTTGAAATACCTAGCCTCTCCAACATGGTAGGTAACGAGCTAGAAAGAGTTCTTTGCCCTGTCATAGCTCTCAAATATTATCTTAATAGGTCAAAACCTATTCGAGGACAGTCAGAAGCCTTATAGTGTGCCATCAAGAAGCCTTCGAGGCCCATGTCCAAGAACGGGGTTTCGTATTATATAAGGCTTCTGATTAGAGAAGCCCATTCTCACTTAAAGGAGGAAGACCTTGCTTTGCTGAAGGTAAGGACCCACGAAGTAAGAGCCGTAGCTACTTCGATGGCCTTTAATAAAAACCGTTCTCTGCAGAGCATAATGGATGCAACCTATTGGAGGAGCAAGTCAGTGTTTGCATCATTTTATCTTAAAGATGTCCAGTCTCTTTACGAGAACTGCTACACCCTGGGACCATTCGTAGCAGCGAGTGCAGTAGTAGGTGAGGGCTCAGCCACTACATTCCCTTAATCCCATAACCTTTTTTAACCTTTCTCTTGAATACTTTTATTGTTGTTTTTATGGTTGTTACGGTAGGCTAAGAAGCCTTCCGCATCCTTTTGATTTGGCGGGTGGTCAATTCATTCTTGAGAAGCGCCTGGGTTAGAGGTTGTGTAGAGGTCCTTTAGTATGGGTTGCAGCCCTTTATACTTCAGCACCTTAGAGTTGATTCAGCCTCCAAGAGGAACGCTGCGCTCAGTAAGGAAGACGAACTTAAAAAAGAGGCAGAGTAACGGTTCAAGTCGACTTCCTTACCAGGTACTTATTATTTCATTGTTATTTGAGATAACTGTTATATGAAATATGGGATACTTAGCTATCCTTTAATCTTGTACACTGGTTTTCACCCACCCCCCTGGGTGTGAATCAGCTACATGATTATCGGGTAAGTTTAATATTGAAAAATGTTATTTTTATTAGTAAAATAAATTTTTGAATATACTTACCCGATAATCATGATTTAATTGACCCTCCCTTCCTCCCCATAGAGAACCAGTGGACCGAGGAAAAATTGAGGAGGTGTCAACAAGAAGTACTGTAGTACCTGGCCACAGGTGGCGCTGGTGAGTACACCCCCTTCTAGTATTGTGATAGCTGGCGTATCCCTCCGTAGAATTCTGTCGGGCAACGGAGTTGACAGCTACATGATTATCGGGTAAGTATATTCAAAAAATTATTTTACTAATACAAATAACATTTTAGGACATTATGTATCCCCAACAGTGTATAATAAGAATGAATATGTAGGCTTCATGAGTAAGTGTTCAGTTCTCCATAGAAAAGACTACAGCTTTTTCATGTTTATAAGAATATAAAGTGAAAAAAAATGAAGAGATTGACTCGAGTATTAGAGATCACCAGATACTAAAATGTCAGACAGTAACATTCTTAGGTTCAATCTTTGTCATCTAAAATATAAGACTTTAACTTACATAACTTCATAGCAGTCCATTGTATCTAATAACATTTAATGCTCTCCAATAGAAGATGTGTAAAACGTTTATCACCTACTACATGTAAAAGTCGAAGGCAAAATTGCATTACATTTAGTGAAAAATTTGTCACAAACTGGTGAGTGGACAGACTGACCCTGATACTACTGTTAAAAGCAGTGAGCTTTTAAAAGTCTTCTGTTCAAATTGAAAGTGGTGAAACTATTTTACCTCTTCATTATTACTTAGGAATAATGATTAATTGATTTAGAGTTTTCTGGCATTTAGGAATAATGAATGGTGCAAAAAGAATACAAGTGATTCACCAACAAAAATATTTATGATAAACAAAATCTATATGAATAATCACATACTAACTTAACCAGTTAAAAGTCAAAAGACTGTTTGAGTACACACGTATAGAAAGAATTTTCTCCAAACAACAAAAATACTTATGATAGAGAAAACTTATATGAATAATCATTTACTAACTTAACCAGTTAAGTAAAAAACTGAGTACACAAGTATAGAAATAATTTTCTCCAACATTAGAACTACTGAACCTCCTTGGATTATGTATATGCTACAAACTTCGGAACACCAACTATTATTCTAAAAATTTTATATACGGTATACTGTATTTTATGAACTCATAAACACTATACAATAGAACACATAAGACTTAAAGATTCACACTTTGTATTATGTACACTACTGTATATGCCAATTGACCCAAATCTTCATCAAGTGTAGGATTTGCAGCCATATTACCTAGCAAAAAATAACTAATTTTCCTTACCTTGCTTCAGTTTTCATAGCTGGATTATGAACAGTAGGACCTGCCACTAAAGTTTCAAAACCATTTTTAGTTTTCATTATGTAAATTATATGCAGGTGGTAAAAATTTTAAATATGTTGAATTCCTGTCCACTTAGGAATTAAAGGAAATGGAGAAGTACACAAAACAGCTAAACCTGCACCTAATATAATGAGATCAGAGATAGATATTTTTAATACATACTGGTTATATAACAACTCTAAAACCCCTTATCATCAATAAATGGTAGCATATATAGCATAAGTAATCTGAAGTTAACATTTAGAGACCAAATGTAATGTTGGACTCTTGGAATTCATCATATTAGAAGGAACAGCGCACTGAAATAATCTTGACTCAGATCTGATCTATTGAATTTTAATGAATAGCCCACATGATCAAATATCTGTACGTACAGTATGTAGAATATCATTAATAAATAAACACTTTGTTCAAATACCCAAAATTTTATGGGCAATAAATGTCCAATTTTGAAAGTCAAGGAAAGAAATTTGGGTAGAGATTCCACCAGTTTCAACTAATCCAATTATAAAAGAAAGATGTTGAAAATCTGTAATTCCTTAGAAAATAAAATAAACTTCTCGAATACATCATTCTTTGCTAGTCCTGTGAGAGCTAAGTAAGTTAGACTATTGGTCTGGCTAAAGTAAGTAATGATAATAAATGGGTAATGATAAATATGTGTACATCAATCCCTTAAGACTTCATACAATCCGTTGTTCCTTTTCTCACAGTTTGAAGGAGTTCCTACTTACCCACACTCAGGCCGCTTCTGGGAAATGATTGAGAAATACAAAGTGTCAAAATTCTATACAGCTCCTACTGCCATTAGAACACTGATGAAATATGGCGATGAGCCTGTTAAAAAGTGAGTACTATATCATTTTGTTATGATATTATGTTGTATTTTTCTTTACTGTGTTTGCAGAAAATACTTGCATGCGCTGTGGAAGGGTAAATTAACTTAATTTTGTAAATCATCTAATATATGGCACCTCAAATTGGTATCTGCCCAAAGACTTTGTAGCACAGGAATTTACAAGTAATTTATTATTATTTATTACTTGGTGTAATCAGAAGTAATAGACATATGTGATATTCCATGAAGTGTTTACTGCAAAAGAGAATAAGGGAATTAACTTCAAAGTATTAACACAATCATTAGTATGTTAATCCTCCAGATATTTTTGGTGAAAATATTTATTGCAATTAGTCCTCAGGTTATGACAGTATCGACTTCGATATTTAATGGATATGGTGCATCTCCCATAGATTAAGAAAATTTCTCAACTTCCCATGATTGCTTCGGTGATACAAACAGGCAGAAGAATATTTTTTTTTGGTAAAAGAAGAAAGTGGAGAAAAGCAGCGCCTAAATAAAGGAAACGGCATATAAGCATCCCACAGTTCCCTTTGTTTTGCTGTTTTTGATTGTCATTGCCTCTGTGATTTTCTGATAACTTTTCTCTGTAACTTTTTGATCTTCATTATGGCTCCCAAGCATATGGCAGACATTGATGTCAGTGCATAGAAGAAAAGGATAGCCATAACCATGGAAGTGAAATTAGGCATTGTGAAACTGGCAGAAAATGGAGCATCGCCACCAAACCTCAGCCTTATACTCTTAACGAAGCCATTCCACTATTGCAAGGATTGTCAAAGATACAGATCGTATTCTTGATCATGTGAAGGGATCTGTTCTTTTGAAATCGACAATGATTACGAAGCAGTGTATTGGTCTTATAACTTAGATGGAGAGCTCGCTAGTTCTTTGATTTGAAGACCAGTCTCTATGGCATGTCCCAGTGAGCCTCATGTTAATTCATGTGAATGCAAAAAGGTTGTTTGAGGCATTGAAATGTAAAAGGGGGAAGGGAGTGAAATTAAAAAGTTTGTGGCCAGTAGGAGGTTAGTTCATATGGTTTTTCCAAGTTTAGGATACTGAGTTTGGGAGATGTAACCTGTAGTAGAATTTAGTTATGGGAGGGCTAGTCGTACAAATCATATTGATCTTTTAGCTTGTTAACCAAAGCTGTGATTTCAAAGCTTTTATCACAATGAATGTTGGGGTAATTGTTGAAATACAGTAATACATTTTCTTTGAAAAATTGTATTTATGATCCTAGATGTCAAAGCATCCTCATATTTCTAAGGAAAGAGACCGAGATATTGCTCCAGCAGTTTCTGGCTGAATATGCTGAACATTTCTTTCTTAATATGTTGATGTAGTTGTAGCAGTAGGATAACAGTATATGTGCTGGAATGTTGGAATCTTTTTCATGTTTATTTCTGTTTGATTTAGATATTTTTTTTTTTAGTTTCAATATAACCAGTTTTAAGAAATATATATCTAGGCTTTCTGTCTGTGCCATTTAACTGTTTAGGTTTAAAGTATTTTAAATACTCCCATTTGCTTTTTCTCTTTTTCTTTGAAAGGGGAAATAACAGTATATGTGATTACAATTATTGCTTTGAATGGTGTGCTCTTGGTACATTACAAACTGATGATGATTAGTATAAAGGCTTTCAAGTTACATTTTCCTCAGGAATGTTTATATTTACTGTACAGTAACAGTACACTGTTACTGTGATAAATCATGGAGCTGTATGATGTTTCTTACTTTATATTAGTTAATTACTAGAGATAAGTACATAGCTTCATTTCTCCTGACTTCAACACTTCCTTAGGACTTTGTAGTACCGTAACCTATCAACCTTTCAGTTAGAACAGAAAGGATAGAGTCTAATTTGAATCGGTTTTGTGTTGATGTCGGTAGAAGTGATAAGAGGTTTATTGAATCAATTTTATTTTATTGAATGGTTTTCTAGTTTTAATTTTATGGTATAAAACCAGTCCTGAATTAATTTTATCAGCCTATAATTCTCTATACAAATCAGTGTATGTTGTCGATGTTATAATTTTGGTAACTTATACATTCCTGAATTTCATTTCTTAAATACATATAATATTAATTCATCCATAAACTATCTTTATACTGTTTTAACTTATGCATTTTAACTCCTTGCATTTTTGGTTTCATCTTAAGGTTGGAAGTTATTTTCACATATTTTGGGATTGAGGTTTATTATATATTTTACAGCATATCCAGGTAAGTTCCATTGGATCTAAAGCACTAGTAGTTCTGGCAGATTTCGACCAAGTCATCTTGAGTATAAGTCCTCTTTTTATAAATATAATACTATAGTATAAAAGTACATTAGAAGATATTGAAGTACTAATACATTTGCTGTGAAAGACTGAAAATTAGCATCTACTAAATTACTTTACTAATATAACCATTGCTAACCCTTTGAGTGCCAGCCCCTCACCAAATAATTTGGCACAAGTTTCAACCCCTTTTTTGGACATCTTAGCTCAAAATTATATAAGATGTGACTTTACAACATTTTAATGTGTGGCTGAATAAATTTCTTTCCATTGCTATTGATATATTTTGTAAAATTTCTATATACAGTACTGTATCTAAATAATAAAAGAAAAGAAAATAAACTCTTAATAACTAGATGTAAAATACGACCAATTGCGCGTAAGGGAGTTGTAAAATGTGACATGAAATACGTTAAATGATGCTCAAAGGATTAAGATGGAAAAGTATCTTTTTAAATGGTTAGATTCAATGATTTTGTTCTCATTGTGCATAGCTATTGGTGGAACTTGAAATACTATTATAGGTTAAGAAGTTTTTTGTTTATAAACTTTAGTAACTGAATTGGACTTGGATGAAGATATTTTTTAAACAAAAATCCCCTTTTGTAGCAACAGACTGAAGTTTGTGTACAGAATGCCGACCTTTGAGATTGGAATGCTATAATTTCAAAATTATAGTGTATTTGTACAAAATAATTTGGTATAAAGGAATGACTGAATTGCAATATACCAGAAAAATGAGTTTGTTCTAAAAAATTATGAGATAGCCTTCAAGGTAATTAAACTGAATTTCTTAATCTATTCACCTGTTATTTAGTGAGACTTTAGTCCATTCTTGTTGTTTGTTCTCATATTTATTTGAATTTCTGATATTGATGTAATTTCATTTTAACGATACTGATCTTTCTCTTTTCACACATTTTTTGCTATGTTGGACATCTTTAGTAACCAATGAAGGTTGTTTTAGAAGCTACGCTTTTGTACATGGAACTTGTGATTGGTCTAATATGCACAGTTGTCATGATAGGCTAGGTCTCTACTGACATATGTCATTCTGTACATTCGAATATCAATTATGAAATATTTGTTAGCTTAAAGTACCAATTATTCAGAGAGAGTTTTCCATTATATAGCATTAGAATATGCTGTATCTGCTACCAGACTTTAACTCTCACTCTCCGCAGAAATCGTACCAGCATCTTGCGAACGTTTTTGGCAGCGTGCTTTATAAAGTTGTGACTATGTGTTCTTTATCGAATTGCGATTTAATAAATATATTTAGCGCGTCAAGAATCATGGCTACAAAAATTATCAAGAAAGAAGGAAAGAAGATGATAACCTTAGAGCTGATAAAAGAAGCATGATTAAGGTAAATGGGTTGGAACCCTGGCAAAATTATACGATCGTACAATCTCGACAATTAGCACAATCCTGAAGAGAAAAGAAATCAAAGCAATTGTTGCTGCTAAAGGGGTGCTAACTTTGATGAAGCAATGGCCCCATATTATAGATAATGTAGAGAACTTGCTTCTCATATAGATCAATGAGAAGCAATTAGCAGTAGATACAATAACTGAAAACATAATTTGTGAAAAGGTAAAGCTTTTGTCTGCTAACCTTTACAAAACTGAGCCAGGTATGTCAGCAGACCAAGGAAAAGTCCCATTCAAAGCAAGCCATGGCTGGTGTGAAGACTTCAAGAGAAGAACAGACATCCATAGTGTAGTACGAAATGGGGAGGCTGCGAGCTCCGATGTCAAGGCAACAGAGTCATTTGTGTCTGGATTTAATTTAAAAGTTTGTGGATTCTGAGTCTTACATAATGTAACAAGTTTTTAATTGAGATGAGACCGGTTTGTTTTGGAAGCAGATGCCTAGGAAGATCTTCAGTACTACAGAAGAGAAGGGAATTTCTGGTCACAAGTCTATGAAATATTGTCTAACCTTGCTGTTCTGTGCTAATGACAGTGGTGATTGCGAAATCAAACCTCTCCTGGTGAGTTACCCGGAGAATTCCTGAGACTTTAAAAAGTACAAATTGCTTCAACTGAGTGCGTAAGGAGGTCAAATAACGCAGCTTGGGTGACACGCATATTTTTTTTCAATATTAATCTTACCCGATAATCATGTAGCTGTCAACTCCGTTGCCCGACAGAAATCTACGGACGGGATACGCCAGCGATCGCTATACAAGAGGGGGGTGTACTCACCAGCGCCATCTGTGGCCAGGTACTGCAGTACTTCTTGTCAACACCACCTCAATTTTTCCTCTGTCGTGCCGCCGGCTAGACCTACATGGATACGCTGTTGATTTTGGAGTCTTTGTTCACGGTTTTGGTGAAGTATTGCTCTGAAATTTTAGCCTTCGCTATACAGGAAGCTTTTCCCTTAGCTTAGATAGCTTTTGGATTGATTTTGATTAATGGTATAACGATCTTTGCTTTAATTTGGAACCCCCCTTGACTGTTCTCTAATTCAAGATGTCCGACCATTCTCAAGCTCCTAGACAAAGACGATGTAGTGTTAGGACTTGTAATAGGCGTCTTCCGAAGGCCTCGGTTGATCCTCACACCGTTTGTTCCGACTGTAGGGGAAAATCCTGTCAGTTGGAAGATCGATGTGAGGAATGTGCCGGGCTTTCGGAATTCGATTTTAATGAATTCCTCAAGTATACGGCTAAGTTAGAGAGGGAGAGAGTTAGGAGGAGTTCTTCTCGCTCTTTGGTTTATTCCTCCCCCCATGATCCTCAACCTTTTCCTTCCCCTGTAGTGGTGACCCCCGAACCTATTACTAGTGCTCAGCCTGATATGTCGGATGTGTTACGTGCCATTCAGGCTTTAGGTGATAAGGTGGAGTCTGTAGTGAGTGACCACAAATTTCTCTTGGCAGATGTCAAGGAACTTAAAGTGAAAAGTGCAGTGGGAAGTGGTAGTGCCAGTGCTGTGCCTAGTGTCAGTGTCAGTGTTGCGCATGAGGATACTTCTGTGCGTGCCAGTCGTCCTCCCAGTCCGGGACCTCTTGCAAGCTCCCAAGCCCAGGGGAGAAGCAATGTCGAAGGGCAAAAGGGTTCGGCAGGCCTTGATCGGCGCACAGTAGTATCCTCAGTGGTTGCGGGCGTATCTTATAGAGATCGTCACTTCCACTCTCAGACGATTGAGCCCTTAATTTCCTCGTCTGCGGAAGAAGTTTCCGGGAAGAAACGCTGGACCCAGGTCTCAAGGCCTCTTAAGCGTAAGGTCCAGACCGAGCGAGTCCAACAGCCCAGGTGTAGCCACTGGGCCAGTTCGGACTCGCCGCAGTCATCTGATGGCTGCACGCCTCCTAAGAGAGGTAAAGCGATGCCTCAACAGGCCTCTGCCCCAACTTCTGTTGATCCTAAGTTGGCTATGCTGCAGACTATGCAGTCGCAGCTTGCGGTGTTGATGCAGGAGTTTCAGGCAGAGAAGGTTAGCACACCTCCTCCTGCGAGCGCTCCTCCACCTCTGCGCAGTCCACCCTGCCAGACGTATGATGTTGAGGTTCCTCAAGCTACCTCCATGCGTGAGCTGCCGCATTGGGAGTTGCCAGATACCAGCGCTGTGCAGCAACCTCCACTTTCCTTGAGGCAGGAGCCTCTTGCTATGCGGCAACCTCCTCAACACTTGAGGCAGGAGCCTTATGCTTTGCAGCAACCTCCTCTACCCTTGAGGCAGGAGCCTCATGCGTTGCGACAACCTCCTCCATCCTAGAGGCAGCAACCTCTTGCGTTGCGGCAACCTCCACCATCCTTGAGGCAGCAACCTCAACTCTTGCGGCAGCCACCTCCACTCTTGAGGCAAGAACCTCAACTCTTGAGGCGAGAACCTCAACTCTCGAGGCAAGCACCTCAACTCTCGAGGCAAGAACCTCAACTCTTGAGGCAAGAACCTCAACTCTTGAGGCAAGAGCCTCTCTCTGCGCAGCCACCTCCTCAACCCTTGAGGCAGGCGCAACTCTTGAGGCAGGAACCTCATGCTATGAGGCAGCCACCTCAACGCATGCAGCAACCGCATTCTTCGCAGCATGAGCCTCTTCCCATTCAACATGAACCGCAGACTATGCAGCATGAGCCTCATGCCTTACAGCATTCGCTTCTCACCACGCTTGCTCCTCAGACCCCCGCAGAACCTCCTTCATCCCAGCCTCATGACTTTGTCATTACCAGCCCTCATCCTCTTCAGCAGAGACTTGATGATGAATCCGCAAGTGCGCATGCACCCGTTCTTCAGGATTCAGCCATTCAGCATACCGCTTTATCGTTACCTCTCGCTTCTCAACCCTCAGGTGATGAGGTTTCTGAGGATGAAGCTGCTCACCTGGATGATCCTTCTTCTGATGTGGAGGAACCCAAGTCGTTGCCACCCTCCATTGACTTTCGCAAGGTCCTGACTCTGTTCAGAGAGTTATACCCTGAACACTTTGTTTCTGCTACCCCTCGTTCTCCTCCATCCGAGTTTTCTCTAGGCATGCAACCTATTAAGTCTGCCTACACTAAGCTTGTCTTCGCTAGATCATCAAAGAGAGCTTTGAGAATTTTAGGGGATTGGTTGCAGTCCAAGCAGCAACTGGGAAGGACGTCTTTTATGTTTCCTCCTCCTAAGCTGACTTCTAAGTCGGGCGTCTGGTATGCCACGGGAGAGGAACCAGGCTTGGGGATCCCTGCCTCTGCCCAGGCTGACTTCTCAAGTTTGGTTGACTCTCCCCGAAGGTCGGCTATGAGACGCTCTAAGGTCTGCTGGACCTTTTCTGATCTGGACCACTTCTTGAAGAGAGTCTTTCACGCCTTTGAAATTTTTAATTTCCTCGACTGGTGCCTGGGGGCCTTGAGCAAGAAGACTGCCCCTTCTGACAAAGACTCGGCCATGCTGATCATGTCCTGTATGGACAAAGCAATTCGCGATGGTTCTGGCGAACTTGCTTCTATTTTTGTCTCGGGAGTCCTCAAGAAAAGGGAACAACTTTGCTCCTTCCTTTCTACTGGTATCACCTCTTGCCAAAGGTCACAGTTACTGTTTGCTCCACTCTCCAAGTTCCTGTTTCCTGAGGATCTAATCAAAGAGATGGCTGCGGCTCTTATACAGAAGGATACGCATGACCTCGTGGCCTCTTCAGCACGTAAGGCTAAGGTTGTACCTTCAGTACCGAGAACTTACCGCACCCCAGTGGCTGATACACCTGCTACCAGATTTATTCCGCCCTTTCGTGGCAGAGCCCCCAGCCGAGGAAGTACCCGCCCAGACGGTCACAGGGGCAGGTCCAAGAAAGGTGCCAAGTCCACGAAAAGCAAGCATTGACTCTCCTCCTCTCCAGACAGCTGTAGGAGCCAGACTCAAGACCTTCTGGCAAGCCTGGGAAAGAAGAGGTGCAGATGCCCAGTCTGTCAAGTGGCTAAGGGAGGGTTACAGAATTCCGTTCTGCCGCAATCCCCCTCTGACCACTTCTCCCATCAACCTCTCTCCCAACTACAAGGAAAAGGACAAGAGGCTAGCGTTACATCAAGAGGTGTCGCTCCTGTTACAGAAGGAGGCAGTGGTGATAGTCCGGGATCATCAATCCCCGGGCTTTTACAACCGTCTCTTCCTGGTGGCCAAGAAGACAGGAGGTTGGAGACCGGTGCTGGACGTCAGTGCGCTCAATGCTTATGTCACCAAGCAGACGTTCACTATGGAGACGACGAAGTCGGTCCTAGCAGCGGTCAGGCAGGAGGACTGGATGGTCTCGTTGGATCTGAAAGACGCCTACTTTCACGTTCCCATCCATCCAGACTCCCAACCTTTTCTGAGATTCGTCTTTGGAGAGGTTGTGTACCAATTCCAAGCCCTGTGTTTTGGCCTAAGCACGGCACCTCTGGTGTTTACGCGACTGATGAGGAATATTGCGAAATTCCTTCACTTGGCGGACATCAGAGCCTCCCTTTATTTAGACGACTGGCTTTTAAGAGCCCCCACAAGTCGTCGCTGTCTGGAGAGTCTCAGATGGACTTTGGACTTGACCAAGGAACTGGGTCTATTGGTCAATTTAGAGAAGTCCCAGCTTGTTCCTTCCCAAACCATCGTTTACCTGGGAATGGAGATTCAGAGTCAAGCTTTTCGGGCTTTTCCGTCGGCCCCAAGAATCAACCAAGCCCTAGAGTGCATCCAGAGCATGCTGAAGAAGAACAGATGCTCGGTGAGACAGTGGATGAGTCTAACAGGGACTCTTGTCATCGTTAGCCCTGTTCACCGAGTTAGGGAGACTCCACCTCCGCCCCCTTCAGTACCATCTAGCAGCTCACTGGGACAAGGATATGACGCTCGAGGCGGTCTCTATTCCTGTTACCAAAGAGATGAAGACTACTCTAATGTGGTGGAAGAGCAACATCCTTCTCAAGGAGGGTCTCTCTTTAGCTGTTCAGACCCCCGATCTTCATCTCTACTCGGACGCATCAGACTTGGGCTGGGGCGCGACCTTGGACGGACAGGAATGCTCGGGGACATGGAACAAGGAACAGGAAACGCTTCACATCAATTGCAAGGAGTTGTTGGCAGTACATCTGGCCTTAATGAACTTCAAGTCCCTCCTGCTAAACAAGGTGGTGGAGGTGAACTCCGACAACACCACAGCCTTGGCGTACATCTCCAAGCAGGGAGGGACTCATTCGAGGAAGCTGTTCGAGATAGCAAGGGACCTCCTCATTTGGTCAAGAAGTCGAAAGCTCACGCTGGTAACGAGATTCATTCAGGGCAATAGGAATGTCTCGGCAGATCGCCTCAGCAGGAAGGGTCAAGTCATCCCCACAGAATGGACCCTTCACAAGAACGTGTGCAACAGGCTTTGGGCCTTGTGGGGTCAGCCAACGATAGATCTGTTCGCTACCTCGATGACCAAGAGGCTCCCATTGTACTGTTCCCCGATCCCAGACCCGGCAGCAGTTCACGTGGATGCTTTTCTGCTGGATTGGTCCCACCTCGATCTGTATGCATTCCCGCCGTTCAAGATCATCAACAGAGTTATTCAGAAGTTCGCATCGCACGAAGGGACACGGCTGACGTTGGTTGCTCCCCTTTGGCCTGCAAGAGAATGGTTCACAGAGGTACTGCAATGGCTGTTCGACGCTCCCAGGACTCTCCCTCTAAGAGTGGACCTTCTACGTCAACCTCACGTAAAGAAGGTACACCCAAGCCTCCACGCTCTTCGTCTGACTGCCTTCAGACTATCGAAAGACTCTCTAGAGCTAGAGGCTTTTCGAAGGAGGCAGCCAGAGCGATTGCCAGAGCAAGGAGGATATCCACTCGCAGAGTCTATCAATCCAAGTGGGAAGTCTTCCGAAGCTGGTGCAGAGCCAATGCAGTTTCCTCTACCAGTACCACTGTAACCCAAGTTGCTGACTTCCTGTTACATCTTAGGAATGTTAGATCTCTTTCGGCTCCTACGATCAAAGGGTACAGAAGTATGTTGGCAGCAGTTTTCCGCCACAGAGGCTTGGATCTTTCCTCCAACAAAGATCTACAGGACATCCTTAGGTCTTTTGAGACCTCTAAAGAACGTCGCTTGTCCACTCCAGGCTGGAATCTAGACGTAGTCTTAAGGTTCCTTATGTCACCTAGATTTGAACCTCTCCAGTCAGCCTCTTTCAAAGACCTTACTCTCAAAACTCTTTTCCTCGTCTGCCTTGCAACAGCCAAAAGAGTTAGTGAGGTTCACGCCTTCAGCAGGAACATAGGATTCACATCTGAAACAGCTACATGTTCCTTACAGCTCGGTTTTTTGGCAAAAAATGAACTTCCTTCACGTCCTTGGCCTAGATCGTTCGAAATTCCTAGCCTTTCCAACATGGTGGGTAACGAACTAGAGAGAGTTCTTTGCCCTGTCAGAGCTCTAAAGTACTATCTTAAAAGGTCAAAGCCTATACGAGGGCAATCAGAGGCCTTATGGTGTGCCATTAAGAAACCTTCGATGCCTATGTCCAAGAACGCAGTTTCTTATTACATAAGGCTTCTGATTAGAGAAGCTCATTCTCACATGAAGGATGAAGACCTTGCTTTGCTGAAGGTAAGGACACACGAAGTGAGAGCTGTGGCTACTTCAGTGGCCTTCAAACAGAACCGTTCTCTGCAGAGTATTATGGATGCAACCTATTGGAGGAGCAAGTCAGTGTTTGCATCATTTTATCTCAAAGATGTCCAGTCTCTTTACGAGAACTGCTACACCCTGGGACCATTCGTAGCAGCGAGTGCAGTAGTAGGTGAGGGCTCAACCACTACATTCCCTTAATCCCATAACCTTTTTTAACCTTTCTCTTGAATGCTTTTATTGTTGTTTTTGGGTTGTTACGGTAGGCTAAGAAGCCTTCCGCATCCTTGTTGATTTGGCGGGTGGTCAATTCTTTCTTGAGAAGCGCCTAGGTTAGAGGTTGTGTTGAGGTCCTTTAGTATGGGTTGCAGCCCTTTATACTTCAGCACCTTAGAGTTGTTCAGCCTCCTAAGAGGACCGCTGCGCTCAGTAAGGAAGACGTACTTATTAAAGGCAGAGTAATGGTTCAAGTCGACTTCCTTACCAGGTACTTATAATTTCATTTGTTATTTTGAATAACTGATAATATGAAATACGGGATACTTAGCTTCTTGATTAACATGTACACTGGTTTTCACCCACCCCCCTGGGTGTGAATCAGCTACATGATTTTCGGGTAAGATTAATATTGAAAAATGTTATTTACATTAGTAAAATAAATTTTTGAATATACTTACCCGATAATCATGATTTAATTGACCCACCCTTCCTCCCCATAGAGAACCAGTGGACCGAGGAAAAATTGAGGTGGTGTTGACAAGAAGTACTGCAGTACCTGGCCACAGATGGCGCTGGTGAGTACACCCCCCTCTTGTATAGCGATCGCTGGCGTATCCCGTCCGTAGATTTCTGTCGGGCAACGGAGTTGACAGCTACATGATTATCGGGTAAGTATATTCAAAAATTTATTTTACTAATGAAAATAACATTTTGTTGAATGAGTCAATGAGGTTTTTTTATCCCAAATTCACCCTTCGAGAAGTTTGGAAAGAATGGTTCCACATTGACAAGTGCCTTAAAATGATTGATAAAGCATGGAAAAGGGTCACCCTTGCTCATTCATATATTCATGGTAATATTTTTATAACTAATATTATCCCAATTCCATTTCATTTATTATTACACTTCTTATTCATGATGTCACCCCAGTTGCGCCTTCCCTCCCCTCCCCATCATCCACCTCACCATTCGTTGATGCAACTCCAACCAACCGCTCATGTGTCTTACTTTTTCCTTTTATCAGTTTTTCTTTTGTATATTATCCCTTCACATCAGCTTACTCCCTGCTCAGAGCACACAAACCCAATCCCTTTCCTTAATTTTCACCATTACTTTATCCAAAACACACTACTCCTCTGAGCTAACCCTTCATTATTGCTATAAGATCTCCTCATTCCCACGGTCTTTAGAAATCCCCCTCATCTGTTTATATTTCCTTATGTAATTATCTTTTTATTCATCATGATTGTGTGTCACAGTGTGTGTGTAACAGCAATGTCTGGAACATGGGTGTCGGAGGTTCCTTGCTCATATGCCTCGTTTAAGGCATGTCTTGAATTTTACCTCAGTGGTAGTTTGAAACAAAAGTTAGAATAATTTCAGAAATATATCAATTTGTACAGAAACAAAGAGAAAAAAAGAAACAGACGAATAGTAAGGAGGACAAGCAAGGTTGGAGAAAGAAGGGAAGGCGGTGATCTGTGGAGATATGACACCAGTCGAAGAATTTGTTCAAAACCAGGTGTCCTCCCCTGTCAACCATTTTTTGCTGCATTGAGTATAGTGACTTATTGACACTTTCTGATGGGATCTAGAAAGTTTCCAAGTATTATGAGAGCATTTGAATATCCATAAATGACAAAACAACTGATATTACTTAATTGCTTACAAGTGGAGAACTGACAAACCCCAGATTTTCAAATTTTGTGAAGGACCAGATGATTGTAGGACTTTTCTAAAATTGTTATGAAATACTGTAATTCAATCGTTCCAAGTTGTATATGTACATGTTTAAAGCTAGTTCCTAGGATTCGACCTTGAATGAGGGAATGGAAGAAGCCAGAAAAGTTGCACTGCTAGATTGGAAGAAACCCAAGAGAAAGAATAAAAATTGACTATAGAAAACCATAGTCGAGGTATATCTGATGCTTCCTGGATTGTGTAGAGTGAGGGGCTCCTAGGAAGCAGCTGCCAATGAATGTTTCAATTTTACCAATGCAATGAGTAAAAGGAATAAGGAAAAGTAGGGCAATTATTATTTAATTTGGTAGAACTACCCTTTGTAGGAAATATTCCGTAGCAGGATTCAAACAAAAATTAATAATTGTGGGGATAATTAATATCTTGCGAAGAGATAAACCGGGTACAATGTTTAAGGCTTCTATATCTCCCTGGATAAGACATTAAATCACTTTGTGTATCTTTGTTTCAGTTGTCACCTCTAACTCAGAATTGATTTAAAAATCTATGATAGCTCATGTATTTGATAACCTTTGCTTAGAATCTGCTTTGTTTTCTTGCCTTTACTTTCCCCACAAAGCGTGGCAGTCGATTAACTAGTAGCTGGTGTTGAGTTATTTTATCAGTCATAGACTTCCATAGTATTTTCTAGTTTAGATCCGTGTGAGATGTGGAACAATATGATTTATTACACATTTTTAGTGACATTTAATATGTAATCATGTGTACCAATTGCCTCTTTCTTGACTAATTTACTAAAAAATTGTATTCAGTGTTTGTCATAGTAGTATGGAATACAGTTCACGGTACTCTCTATGCCGAATAAAGTGTGTGTGTTTGGTATTCATATTTTGATGTATGAATTTTCTTGTAGGGGTATTAATTTATTTATCGATGCCATATTAATTATGATAAAAGAATCCATATTGCGAGGTATGCAGTACTTCTGTAAAATAACATATAAATTTATAAGGAAGGTTGATTTGTATGCCTTTAAAGGCAAGTGATAGATAATTGAAAAATTAAAAAGCATACATTGTTAAATGTATGAAGAAAATATACTGTATTGTATCATTTGTTTTCATGTGAGGTCAATAGTAAGTGAATATTATACAGTATAGGATAGTGAATGAATTGCAGTTTTAAATTAATTTTTAATGTTAGACATAGTTACTTTCTATATATTATCTATCTATAATTATTTTTTATGTTTATTTTGACAGGTATGACTTGTCATCCCTGTCTGTGCTAGGAAGTGTGGGTGAACCCATCAACCCAGAGGCCTGGCTTTGGTATTACAGAGTGGTTGGTGACAGTAATGTTTCAATTGTTGATACCTTCTGGCAGACAGAAACTGGAGGTCATGTCATTACTCCTCTACCTGGCGCAACACCTGCCAAACCAGGCTCGGCAGTACGTACTAATTTTTAATTATTTTCTGAATATGAATAAAAAGTATTGCAGCAACACTTAATTTTGTTGGTACACTATTAGGCTTCTTTAAATACTGGCCTCTTGATTTATAAATAATCCGTTAATAACTTTTCTTCATTTTCCAGTTTAGTAATTGCTGTTAACTAGGGAAAAACTGCGTAGCTCCCTTAGATTTAAACCCTTATAAAATAAATCTAAGCTGCTTTTATTGAATAAAGAACAAATGTTACTAGACTAAGAATACAGTTGATTTGACATCTGTTTGTTAAATATTATCCTACATACAGTACAAATTATATTATACAGTTGTAGAAATATATCAAGTCTAACAGAGTTCTTGACTGTGGTATGAATGTTGAAATTTGCTAGATCCCAACTTATGTATGTAAAAAGGGAAAAAAGGTATTGACAGGGCAGATAAGCTTAGTCTATATTATTGTTTATGAATTTTAACCAGAAAAACTCCATGATCATTAAATTTCAGACTTGGTGAGACAGTGAACCTGATAACTAGCTGTAAAGATATTAGACTATTCATGGTTAGTATGAATGATTTATGATGCAGTCGCACAAATAAAAATTTCACTGCATTATATTATCAAGAATAGAATAGTTTTATTTTTGACAGCTTTATTCATTATCTTAGACCTGATTTGGACGATAAGTTAAGTCTTTCAGCTTGTTGATATCTGTTATCTAATGCTCATAACTAATAAAAAATCTTGTAAACTACTGTAGTCATCTTAAAGTTCTTTGATTCTTTGACCAAGTTTAGAAAAGTGATATTACATACATACATATACCAAGGCACTTCCCCCAATTTTGGGGGGTAGCCGACATCAACAAATGAAACCAAAACCAAAAAGGGGACCTCTGTTCTCTACGTTCCTCCCAGCTTAGCCTAAGTTTGTTCCTAAGTTTAGAAAAGTGATATTAATCAATGATAAATAGTAAGGCAACTTTAAATTTTATACTGTGAAAGCGTAAGAAAATTACATTATTAATTCTTGTTCTTAGTCTTATTTTACAAAGTAACAAAACCCAATCCTACAGAAATTGAATATGGACTCCCTCTAATTTTTTGTGTTAAATTCCCCCTTCATAGAATATTCTTACTATTTTTCTTCCAGTGTTTCCCATTCTTTGGAGTTGATGTGGCCCTGTTAGACGATGAAGGTCATGAAATCAAAGGAGAAGGAGAAGGTTATTTAGTTTTCCGTCAGCCTTGGCCTGGTATCATGCGTACAGTGTATGGCAACCACGAGAGATTTGAAACAACTTATTTCAAGAAGTTTCCTGGTTTCTACTGCACTGGTGACGGTAAATACAGTACAAGTACACATTTGTTTCAAGAACATTGTATAAGGTACAGCTAAATACTTTTTAATGTATTTTGCATGAATTTTGTTTGTTCCTACACAAATAAAAACCCTTGTCCTTTAATAAGAGTATGCTTTCAGGGTGGGTGGAACTTCGGCTGTTAAAATTTGTAACAGGGTATCGGTAATTACTGGCTGGTGATGGGGAAGACATTTCACTGAGTAGACACCTTGTTTTCAGCTGCTGGAAGATGCAGCTGTGCAAGTTCTTTCGGGCAGAAACACTGTTCAAGCAAACACACTCAATCGGCAGATCGAGGGGAGGCTTAGTTTCTCTCCATCACTCATCCTATTCATGATGCAGTAGGATAAGAAACATTAAGGATTCTCCCTGTTGGAGACTGTTCGAGCAAACACACTCAATCGATAGATTGAGGGGAGTCTTAGTTTCTGGGCAGTAGGTTGGCCAGGCACCCGCCATCTGTTGAGATACTACCGCTAGAGAGTTATTGAGTCCTTTGACTGACCAGACAGTACTACATTGGATCATTCTCTCTGGTTACTGCTCATTTTACCTTTGCCTACACATACACTGAATAGTCTGGCCTATTCTTTCCACATTCTCCTCTGTCCTTGTGCACCTAACAACATTGAGGTTACCAAACAATTCTTCACTTAAGGGGTTAACTGCTTCTTTGTTGTTCAGTGGCTACTTTATTTTTGGTAAGGGTAGAAGAGACTCTTTAGCTATGGAAAGCTGCTGTTCTAGGAGAACCATTGTTCTCTAGTCTTGGCTTATGACATACCCTTTGTACCATGGTCTTCCACTGCCTTTGGGTAGAGTTCTCTTGTCTGAGGATACACTCGGGCAATCTATTCTATCTCATTTCTCTTGCTCATGTTTTTTTCATAGTTTTTATATGAAATTTTTATTTTAATGTTGTTATTGTTCTTAGAATAATTTGATTGTTCATTACTTCTTTTATAGTTTATTTATTTCCTTTCCTCACTAGGCTATTTTCCCTGTGCTTATAGCACCCTGCTTTTCCAACTTGGGTTGTAGCTTAGCAAGTAATAATATTGATAATCACTCATCCTATTCACAATGCAGTAGGATAAGAAACACTTGGGATTTTCCCTGTTGTAGACTGTCGGCGAAGTTCGAAGACGTCTTCTAACATCTCCATACATCTTAGACACTTGCCTTTTCAGCCATCATCCCCTATCTCTCCGAATACTCGACAGTCGGTGGAAGACATTGATATTCAATAAGACCCTGATCACTCCTTAGCAGCCACTTGGTTTATTGGGGGAAGCTCCCCAATTTCAGTGATAAAGATACTGTTTGGTCCTTGATTGAAGTGTTAAACTTTAGATTCAGACTTGAACTCAAGAGAATCGACATATCTTTCTGCGGATATAAGTTTTTCCTTGACCATCTGCCAGCAGACAG
Source organism: Palaemon carinicauda (assembly GCF_036898095.1). Taxonomy (NCBI): domain Eukaryota; kingdom Metazoa; phylum Arthropoda; class Malacostraca; order Decapoda; family Palaemonidae; genus Palaemon; species Palaemon carinicauda. The sequence goes on along the minus strand of NC_090725.1, from coordinate 49,040,640 downwards.
AAACCTAGTCCAACCCATGAGAAATTATTCTTAAGTGTTGGAAGTAGGTAGGAATTAACACTCCCGCACCTCTTATCAGGTCCAAGCGTATTGACATCCAGGAATTTTACACCAGTCATTATGGTTATAAAGACTTCCTCCTCCTTAAGGATGAGTCTCTTATTAAAGGTTTGTATTTGTTCAGGAACAAGCTGCAAATTTTAAAAGTATTTGTATTTTTCGTAAATATACAAATGTGAGTCCTATAAGTTCCACTCCCTGCCTCAACCATTCCGCAAGCACCATGTAAAGGTCAAAGTGACTATTCAGCGTACTGTCTGGGGGACAGGTCCTCTTCATCCTCCAACAGTTAATACTGACAAATCTCTATGAATTTTAACAGCCAAAGTCCCAGTCAAGTTGAAAGCATACTCCTATTGAAGGACTTGGGCTTGTAAAGTTAGGACAAATACAAAATGCTTTTAAGATTTATGATATTTTTTAGTAACGAAAATGTGTTTAATCTGATTTATTTTTGCAGGTGCAAAACGTGATAAAGATGGCTACATATGGGTGACTGGAAGGATAGATGACATGTTGAATGTTTCCGGTCATCTATTATCAACGGCACAAGTATGTACATGTCCTAATTATTTGTAGTTTGAAGATTGAAAGTGTGAATTGATACAATCAGTAAAATCAAGAAGAAATTATTTGTAAATTATTATTATTATAGATTTTTTTTTACCTATCAGCCATATCATTAGGCATGTTTTTTGTTAGGTCACTTTTTAGAATTGATGCATTTTGTAGATAAATCTCTTGAATTGAGTGACCCCTCCTCTAGTTAGTCGACTTCTTTTCCTCAGCCACCTTCCGTTTTACTTCCACATTTTTCTGTATATCTTTCATATGTCTCTGCAGCAATTCTTCATGTCATCTATCCTTCCGTTTTACTTCCACATTTTTCTGTATATCTTTCATATGTCTCTGCAGCCATTCTTCAAATGCTATTTTTCTCTTCCATGTTCATCTTCACTCCCTCATTCCACCACTCCTTCCTCATACTACCTCCAACAATCCTCTTACCACATACATCACTTGCATGCCCAACAAGATTTTTTTTTTTTTTTACTAACTTCCACGCCTCCTCTAGTCCAATGTTTCTTGATATTCACATTTTACCTGTTTTTTTTTTTTCAACGCTTCAATCTTCACTACCTCCATTTTACATTGTCCCATTCTATTTTCCCTCTCTTTTGCTACGACTAATTTTGCTTCAACCAAAAAAATGATTAGACCTACTGGTAACCATACCCCTAAACATGTGCAAATCTTTCAGTCATCCTTCTTACCAACACATAATCCATCAATGCTCTTTCTACCACTCTTCTATTTTCCACTCTTATCCATATATACTTATTTATATATCTATTCTTAAAAACAACAGCAACAACAACTACTACTACTACTACTACTACTACTACTACTACTACTACTACTACTACTACTTGCCACCAGCTTTTGTTCAACACTAGTATCTAGCAGTCTCCCACCACTCTCATTTCCACCTATGACACCTTCTACTTCTCCATCACCCAATGTGGCATTGTCACCCAATACAACTACATAATTCCTTCTATTTAGTCCTTCTATACACCTAGTTAACTCATTCCAGAAACCATTCCGCTCTTTACTCTTATCACAACCTGGCCTACACGCACTAACAAAAGTCTGACATTCCCTACCCAACCTAACCCTTACCCACATTAACCTAGATGACACCACCTTCCATTCGACTACTTTAGCTATCATCCATTCACTTTACAAAAAAGCCACACACCTCTCGCTCTACCTGTGACTTCATCCTTCCCTTTTACCTGTCTCACCCAAGGCCAATACTATACATCCATCTTCCCATTTCCGAACATATTACCAATCTCATAGCTGCATTAGGTAAATATTTGTTAATAATGTTGTGATGTTGCAGTTTAATAAAACTTTGTGGCTGCATGGAGGAATTTAAGAAGAAACTATTATTTTCGATATTCTTTATTTTAATTAAAGTCTGATGGTTAGCTATGGCAAATTGGAATTTTACAGCTTTATGTCTAAAAACTAAATTTTCCTTGTTTAAACATTGTGTCCCCTAAGAGTTAGGGCTGTACTTTCTTTTGAAGTGATATTTGTTATAAGATAGACTTTGATATCAGTGCAACAATTTATGGGTAGAAATTTATCTTCCAAATTATTTCAGGTTGAAAGTTCTATGGTAGAACACGAACATGTTGCGGAAGCTGCAGTTGTTGCGAGACCACATGTTGTTAAGGGAGAGTGTCTTCATTGTTTTGTGACACTGACTCAAGATGCAGAATTTACAGATAAATTGGTTTCAGAACTTAAAGTTAAAGGTAATATTTTAATTAAATGCTTTTTTTAAGGCCATTTTCTCTACTCTCTTATATTTCTATTTATTAAATTTACATGTTTGTGAAGTTTATTGTTTGAAAAATTTTTGAATTACAAAGTTGAAATTAGAAAAACTAAGTTATAGATATTGCCTTTTTAACTTTTTTTTTTCTTTTTGTCTTCACAGTACGCAGTACAATTGGTCCATTTGCTACACCAGATTATGTACAGCTTGCCCCTGGACTTCCCAAAACACGATCGGGGAAAATAATGCGACGAGTGTTGCGTAAAATTGCTGCTGGTGAAAGGGACTTTGGAGATATTTCTACACTAGCCGATCCCAGTGTCGTAGAAGTGTTATTTGAGCACCGACCGAAAGACAAATAAATTTTTAGCTGATCTGGTATGTAATATTTTGCAAGGTTACATACCTGGTTAAAACTGCCTTATGTTTCTTTGGCTGATTTTATGTACTGTACTTAATATTTTCATTTTATCAATGCAAGAATAAATCCCATTGGTGTCAGACCATGTGCTTGTGGTAGCAGCTAATGATTTATGAGGAGGTTGTGCAAATGAATGAAGCCCAAATCTGATTTGTGCCATTGCAAATATTGTAAAGTGATGTCATTTTCATTTTGAAGACTTATTTAATATACCTTTGTCCCTCATTCAGTGAATGAAAATGGAAGTTCTTAAGGATGAATTGGCATTTTTTATGTACAGCAATGTATGAAAGTAATGTGCAGTACAGTTGACTCTTGACATCTATGTCTACATCAGGTAATGAGGACATCCATGAATATCAGAATTGTGAATAGAGGTTATCTTTGATAGTAGTGTTCAATTGTATACTGGTAAATACTTATTTGTAATCCTTTTAGTGTCTCCCATAAGGTATGGTATTATGAATAACTTGTAGAAACTATTATTCTGGCAGTTCAGTGTCTTGAAGTTTAAGATAGTAGCTACTTAAAACTATTCAATATGAAATATATATATAAATGTCTTATGTCTAATAACAAAGTGAATAAATTTGATGTATATCTACAAATACCAGTGGGAAAATAACCTCATACTTTATTTTTATAAAAATTGTGCAATAATTTTTCTCTTTGCCAGATACAATTATGTTACTGTGATAATGACCTGAAGTAACTTACAAACTGTGGCAAAATGTGCAAGTTTTATGATTTTGACTTGAATTCTTGCATTGAGGAATCCTGTGATGTCAAGAGTCAGTTGCAAAACTAAAACACCTATTCTTAAAATGTTATGGCATTTTCTATTCTGTTTAGATATTAAATTTAACGAATTGTACATTACAGTGATAATTAACTTATATAAGAAAACCTTTCTTCTCAGATCTTGCGGAAAGTTGTTTTAGAATGTAGTGAGTACTAATTATAATTTAGTGCAAATTTTTACTCTTGTACATAAGCCCTATGGTTAAAATTCTTAACTCTTGAAAGAAAAGTAAAAAGTTGTTAATGAGACTTAATAATTTTCATTTCTTTTCATTAAATGAGGGATGATCATAGTCATAACCATTCCTGTGAATGAAAAAAAGCATTTATTTCATATATAGTATTAAGTTATTTCATGAAAATGTAAGCGAAAAATAATCTTACGTAACAGTGCATATCAGAGGAGTGCTTTTCATCTGAGGTTGTATGTAACACTGGAATAATTTACGTATTAGAAGTTCCCTGTCGTTGATGTGGATTGTGCTTTTGAAGCTACAAGAACCGTCCGCTCATAGGTAGTTACTCTATAAAAGTATCTAACAAGACTAAGATTGAAGAGTTATCTTCAGTATAATGGATTTGTCTGCAGTCAGCTTTTATCTGTGCCCTTGAATGTAGTTACAAAATGATTTTCCTTTGAAATGAAATGTGCAACTTATGGTTACCTTTGATACTAGTCTAGTCATTTAAAAGATAAATCCTTGATTATTTTTCTAAATTTAGTTGTAAATATATGTATGTGAAACATCCAATTATATTCAGGTTTTCAGTTATAATAATAAAAACAGCTAGGAATCTTTAAAACAAATATCTCAGAGTCCCATTAATTAATTCTCCATGTACAGTATATTGAAGAGAAATGGTGTTCTCCAGATATCTAATCGTTGTCACAATTGGATTGAACTAAAAACAAATATATATAACACCCTGAAAAGGAACCATTCAAGAGCATTTGGTGCTTTCATTTCTCTTAAGTTATTTTCTTTTTAGTAAACCCCATAAATGTCCTTAAAGCGTAAACATTTAAAACAGTGCAGAACATGATTAACGAGATGTTTTGAAAAGGTAATACGGTTCCATTCAATACTTTTTGATAAGTGACTACATGAATGAAGTACAATATAAACATTAAATTTCCCATAGTTTTAGAATAATAGTTTTCCCATATCCTGAATATTTTTTCTTAAACAGTAAGATTTATCGAAGTTAATTTAACAATTTTTTTGTATTTTATATATACAGACAAGTATACTGGTACTGTATGTGTGTAAACTTTTACACTTATATTTGTGATCATTTTTATTTGTTTCATTGCAATAAGTTGTCCTCAGGATTTATTGTATAAGAATGGAGATTTTGTCGGATTGTTATCAAGTAGCAAAGTGGTGGGTAAAGCATATCTTTGTAGTTAAACTCTCGATCATTAATTGTTTAACTTCTAAGTAAAGAACTTTTCTTTTAAAATCCTTGAAAGCAGGCAAATAATTTTGTCTTGTAGAGTGTGACATAGTTAAGAAAAATCTGTGACAAAACTATACAAGCTTTATCATTCAACTTTTTTAACATAGGCCTTGTTTGGAAAAATAGGGATATAATAAAAGGTTTAAAGATAAAGTTTGTGTTGACAGAAAGGTCTTAAGATTAGACTTCATTAGATTTGCTTTCATTCCATACTTGCCTTTTATTCAATGACAATCAAGTATTTTTCTCACATTTTCTGTTGTAATTTAATTTCTGAAAAAAATGCATTATTCTGAATAAGTCATGCACAAATTATAGCTGTTGAAAATATGTCCATTATAAAAGTCATCTTTTTGGCTAGCCCAATATGTAAATTTTTTAACTGGTCTAATGAAATGTATTTTATAATGGTTTCCTCAACAAGATATGAAGGAGGATTTACCAGCATCTCAAAAATAATCCATGTATGCCATGACAAAGGCAGATATGAATTTTCTTTGAAAAAATAAAATGCCTATAGAAGGGTGCTTTTCTGCTAGTGTTACATACCCTCCAAGTATATTCCGTGATGGAAGAGTGAGATTTTGTTTGGAGTTGTAATATAATTTTTTTTTTTTTTATGGAAACAGCTGCAGAAATGATCAACTGGATTTATCATTATAGGTAAAATCTTGTGTAAAGTATTGTAGGGTATATGCACTATGGTTGCATAATGATACTTGACAGTTGCATTAATTTATTAACCAAGAATATATGCATATGTACAGTGTTTTTGGATTAATATGTTAATTTGTGTTTCCAATATACATGTAAATTATCATATGAAAATAATGTTTGTCGGCTGTGCTGTAATTATACTTCCTGTATGGGTAAACCTGGGGTCAATGTGTATTGGTACTTGACTTGGCAAGCCAACATTAGCAACTACCACTCCTGTGATCACTGTTCAGAAAACCTCAGAACTTGAAAAGGGATGAGTTATGATTACTTTTAGAACTTTTTGTTTGACTACAAGGTGACTACAATGCAAGAAAAATATTGAATATTGTTGTGTAGTATTTTTAACTGACAAGTTATCAGCATTTTTTTTTTAAACTTGTCTATACAATATGTGGACACTTTCTTGTTACCCAAAAATTATCATCATGTGATGTTTTTTTTTTTTTTTTTTTTTCCCTTCCCCAAGTATATCTGTACATAAAGTCAGAAGTTTTTTCTGTAGAGTATGCCCTTATTTATTTTTATGCGAAAAGACATTTTAATTAGGAAGAAAAATATTTGCTCTCAATGTGTATCGAATTTAATCACTAATCGGTGGTGAGATCAGCAATGTAATAAACAAGTAATTACAGTAAACATAGAGGTACTCCTTATGAAGTATAGTGATGTCTTGTGATCTACACACTTGAAGAGTCCCTTTAGACACTGTTTGAAAATTAGTAAGCACTTTCAGTTTGGAAAAGAAATGTGGAAAAAACAATTGACCTAAACAAAGTATAAAAAATATTAATCTAAATTATGTGGCTAACAAACTGGAAAAGTGCCGTTGTTACTGTGGAGTCCATAAACTAGCACTCAACTAGAAGAAAGCTTTTAATCAACAGAAGAATGGCAATAAGAAGCTCCACAGCAAACAGTGTCTAAGGTTTGACTATTTTGCACCAATGGTAGAAACTGTTATAGATATGAATTGTGAAATTGTTAGTAATAGAAAATTTATTTTAGGTTCAATTAGATTTTGTTGTGATCACAAATTAGTTTATGTACCATTTCTAAAAAATTGGTAATCTGGAATGTCCAGTTATGATAGATTTGTTAGTTAACTGCTCAGTCAAGATCAATTTTTTTCTTTATATCAGTATCCTGGAGCAACAACGGTTCTTTGTTTAACCCAGATACTCTCTCTAAACATATCCCTTTGAAACCCAACAAATGTTTTTGTGTTGCACTCTTGATATATGTGGAAAAACTGCACAGTTTTAAAATGCATAGAATCCCCATCAACTTTCCAGACCAGCAAACAAGTAGCAGAAAAATAATATGCCCTATTCACACATCCACTGCCGAGCAGATTGCGAAGTTAGTTTGATTTGTATCAAGAAATGAGGCATCTGCATATGCGTGCTTTAGCTTTATTTTTCATTTGTAAATTTCATTATTCATAAATATTATTTATAAATTTTATTGTAATTATGATTTCTTGATAGGAAAATGATGTTTTGCAAAGTATGGTTTCTGAGACTACATTCCAATTTAATTAGCTTGAGATTTAGACTTTTAAGTAGAGAATGTTTTGTTATTCAAGGATCTGATGGGTAGGCTAAACATTCTTTGTGGCACCTGTGACCAAAAGAAAAGTAAAATATCAAAAGCTTTCATATGTATTTTTTCTACAATACCCCAAAATTAGTCTCAAAGAAATATTTTATGGTTCACAAGTGCAGAAAATAAGTTGGAGAAACCACACGACAAATGAAGAAGTACTAAGAATAGTTGGTGGAGCGAACCATAATTATAACAATAGATAGAAGGCAGAAAAACTGGATAGGATACAGTGGTCCCTCGCTAGTTCGCGGGTTCAGAGCTTCGCGGGTCTAAAAAATATTCAAAAATTAAAAATATCAAAAAATATTAAAAAATTAATAATAATGAAAAATATTAAATTAAAATTAGAAATTACATTATTTTACAAATTTTGAAAACAAAATATTCAATTAGAATTAGTAATTGCATCATTTTACAAAATTTTAAAACTAAAAGAAATGCACGTCTGTATACGCTAAGCATCACGGGCATAAACGCAAGCTGATTGGCCAGCACTCGCTGAGAACTCGACTCCCCATTGGCCCATTCACTAGCCCAAGCTTCTCCCGATGCCCATCGCTCCACGCTTTTCTCGTATACGCTTCTCGCCATAGATCGCGGTTAATTAGTCTTTGTCTCGCGGTGATTTTTTAAGTGTAAAAGTTTTGTGAAGCCCTTCGTGATGCCTCCCAAACGCTCTTTATCCCTTGGTGCATCTAGTGAACCGAAGAAAAAGCGAAAGATGTTAACAATTAACGAAAAAGTGAGTTTATTGGACAAGTTGAAAGCGGGAAATAGCTACGCAAGCGTAGCCCGACAATATGGCCTTAATGAATCCACGGTACGGTACATAAAGAAGGAAGAGAAGAACATCCGCAAAACTGCTGCAATATCTTTCACGAAAGATGCCAAAAGGGTTGTAAACACCCAGAATAAGACCATGGTGCGAATGGAAAATGCACTGGCTATTTGGATCCATGATTGTAGGGAGAAGAAAATAACCCTGGATACAAACATGATCCGAAGTAAGGCTAAAACTTTGATGCTATGGTGCCTGAGGGTGGTGACGACGACAACGTTCAAGATGAGGAAGAAAACGACGGCGACGAAGATGATCCTCTGCCTGGTACCTCAAGCCAGACTAGCCCACGACGACCACGTACGACTTTCGTTGCCAGCAAGGGCTGGTTTGATAAGTTTAAGAGGCGATTCGGACTTCAGAGTGTGTCGTTGTATGGAGAGGCAGCCTCTGCAGACGAAGCAGCAGCGAGGCATTATGTTGAGGATGTGTTTCCGGAAATAATAGAAGAAAATGGCTATGTCCCGGAGCAAGTCTTTAATATGGATGAAACGGGCCTCTTCTGGAAGAGGATGCCGTCCCGAACATTTCTTTTCAAGGACGAACTTAAAAAGACAGGTTTCAAAGCTCACTAGGATCGAGTGACTCTGCTCATGTGTGGCAATGCTGCAGGATTCATGCTGAAGCCCAGCCTTATCTACAAGTCACAGAATCCTCGAGCATTGAAAAACAAGAACAAAGCCTTACTGCCAGTGTACTGGATGGCCAATAAAAAGGCATGGATCACCAAGGCCCTCACACTTGATTGGTTCCTTAACTCTTTCATACCACAGGTAAAGCTTTACCTGGCTGAAAAGGGCCTGCCCTTTAAAGTGGTTCTCTTCATGGACTGTGCAGGAGGTCATGCAACTAATTTGCATTATGAAGGGGTACAGGTGGAGTTCCTTCCCCCCAACACCACTTCCCTTATACAGCCCATGGATCAGGGGGTTATTAGGGCCTTCAAAGCCCTCTACACTAAGTCAACAATGGAGGGTCTCATCTCCTCCATTGAAGAGACCGACGAGACCTTCAGCATCAAAGCTTATTGGAAGGACTACAACATAGCTATGTGTCTGGCTAATATTCAGAATGCCCTAAAGGACATGAAAGAACAGACACTCATCTCCAGCTGGAAGAAATTGTGGCCAAACAAAATCACTCATGACTATGAGGGTTTCACGCCTCACGAAATACATCACTCTGCCGTTGATAAGGCTGTCAGGCTGGCTCGGTTGGTGCAGACTGAAGGCTTCTCGGATATGACGCCTGATGAAATTAACAATCTCATCGACTGCCACTCAAACCCACTGACAGAGGAGGACTTACAGGAAATGACCAAATCGGCGAGTGAGGAGGAAGACGAGTCTGCTAGTGACGAAGGTGACGAAGCTGAAGAAGGTGGCCTTACATTGCATAATTTACAGGACCTCTTCAATATTGCCAAAGACCTCCAAAAAAGGGCCAAAGAAATGGATGACAACATGGTAAGAGCCGTTGAATTCAGCAATCGTATTGATGACGTCATGGCTGTTTATAGGCGCATCTTCATCGACAAAAAAAAAACAACGTTCACAACTCCCAATAACGATGTTTCTTACGCGCAAAAAACCAGAAGAAGATCCTCCTGCAGCCGCTACACCGCCTCCTGCATCCCTTACGCCACCTCCTATAACCACTACGCCACCTCTTATAGCCACTACGCCTCCTCCTGCATCCATTACGACACCTCCTGCAGCCACTACGCCGCCTCCTGCAGCTTCTCCTGCATCGTCTGCGGCGTCATCCGAGGAGCAGTAAAGCTCTTCATGCCCCTGTGCAGTCATTCATCATTATCACCTCATCGTACTGCACAGGTCTTTTCATCAACTACGCTTAGAAGAACTTATTGTAAGAGGTAAGTTAAATGTTTTATTGTTTGATTGTTTAACATGAATCTCTCTCTCTCTCTCTCTCTCTCTCTCTCTCTCTCTCTCTCCACCCATTTTCTATATGGTATGGTACAATTTTATTTATGTATTAACTGTAATCTTAAACCCCCATAAATAGAAATTATAAATGTTAATTTGTTGCGCAAAACGACGGACTAATTATGTTAGCTAGTTGTAGTGTTTGCTTGTTTTTGAAAGCTGATAACGATAATTGGTTGTTCGCAAGTAAATTGTTCGGTAGAACAGTGTTCTAGACCCTCAATTGTTATTGTAAACAGACAACATATTTTAGTTTTTTTTTTTTTGTTATAACATGAATTTCACTCTCTCTCTCTCTCTCTACACCCATTTTCTATATGGTATGGTACAATTTTATTTATGTATTACTGTAATCTTAAACCCCCAGAAATAGAAATTATAAATGTTAATTTGTTGCGCAAAACGGCGGACTAATTATGTTAGCTAGTTGTAGTGTTTGCTTGTTTTTGAAAGCTGATAATGATAATTGGTTGTTCGCAAGTAAATTGTTCGGTAGAACAGTGTTCTAGACCCTCAATTGTTATTGTAAACAGACAACATATTTTACAGTGTTTTTTTTTTTTTTTGTTATAACATGAATTTCACTCTCTCTCTCTCTACCCGTATTCTATATGGTGTTCTGTATACAGGGGGGGGGTATATATACGTTTTTTTAAGCATTTTTGAAGAGGCGCCGCTACTTCGCGGATTTTCAGTTTTCGCGGGTGGTCTCGGTCCCCATTAACCGCGATAACCGAGGGACCACTGTACATTATAAGAGATGGGTTACTGAAGGGCATTATAGAAGGTAAATTTGAATAACAAAGAACCAGAGGCGGGAAAGGTTAGTCAATGCTAAAGGTACCAAGAGCTAAAAGAGGTGGCAATGAATAGAGAATTATGGAGGGCAACTACTCCATGAAAGGACCTGCCTTAGGGCAGAATAACATAGAACTAGTAGTAAGTGGCCCATTTTTTTAACATTTTTTTCTGTTTGCTAAAGAGTAAATCAATCAAACAAGACATAACTGTAAACAATTTATAAAATACCATACATTATTGAGATTAAAATTTATAGACTCGTGCCAACAATTTGGTAGTAACAACACTTGATTTCTTTATACTATACAAAAATATACTGTACAGGAAGAGATCTTTACCCTTTAGAGGCTGCTCTAATCTAACATTATATTCCCTGCCTTTGAGATTCTGGTTTGAAGAAATTCTACAGCTAAATTTTATCAACTTGTAAATTTTAAGTATTGATTTTACAATTTCCATTTTTAAGTAATATTTTTATTTGTTCCTACACATATACAAACCTTTATTCCTTAGAGATATGTATGTCTTAAGCAGCAATGAAATGGCCATTGAATAGTTAACAAGGTAATTGGTAAAGACAGGTAACGTGAGAGAAAAGCCCTGTCAACTTGCCTGCCACAGAATAGCCAATTTTCCTTTTGGCCATAATGTTCGCTGTTCATTTTAGATTGCCTTGCCTTTCGTAAAACACGGGCTCTTGCGTTGGCAGTTCATAAGTATAGTGGCCACAACTGTTATGGAAGTATAGTTACACTACTCTCTCCTCCGGTGTACATTTTCGTTAGTTTGTGATGTACTGGTTCTTTTTTTTGGCAATACTCTTCCTTGTAAGTGGAAATGCACAGAATGATAAGCATATGGTGAAATAGATTTTGTTTCAATGTTTTCGCTATTCCAAGCCAGAAGTCAAGGAACTTGTAGAGTAACTCATCTCCTATACCTGCTTGTGGAAATTATTCATTTGGCAGGAATATCTGGTGCTAACACTGTCAGTTCCCTCATAGTACTAGCATGCATCTGGTCTAAGGTAATGCATTTGCCATACATCTCAAGGAGAATTAGATTAACTGGCTCTTCTATCATCTTTGTTCCCATTAAGGGGATGCAGCATCCCCAACTGCTACAGGCTTGTCACACATATGATGTTAGCGAGTTACGTGATGAAGCACCTTATCAATAAGCAACTCCTCCATCCTCCAGGTAAGGGGTAGGAGTGGTTAGTGTCTTACCAAACATTTCTGGCAACGTCATCATCGTATTAGGGAGATAGACTTTCAGTGTCATAATCCTGGCTTCCTTTTAAGTCTGTGCTGGCCAAGACCCTAATAGCTTCTACATCCCTATGATCAGCTATCAGGAGGTTGTTGGAGTCCCCTTCCTCGCTTCAGTAAGGGATCAGGAAGGATGATATGTCCAGGAAAGAAAAGAACCTTCCAGTTTGGTTCTAGGGGGTATCATTTCATTGATGAGTGTCAACCTATTTTTGTTTGCATGGTATCGTTTCATTGATGAGTGTCAACCTATTTTTGTTTGCAAAAGTGAAGGAGAAAATAAATTTTAAAAGTATTTGTGTTTTCCTAGCTATACAAATATGAGTCATTTAAATGAAATTTCCCACTCTAACCACCCCTCTCAGTCCTAAGCCTATGGACAAAAATAACTTTTCTATTACAGGTGGGTGGGCAGGGCTTCCTCCATAGTGCCACCTGTCATTGCAAACTGAAGATATTCCCCTATTTTAATGACTCATATTTGTATGGATAAGAGAAGTACAAGTTATTTTCAAAATGTTATATTTTCGATTTATAAAGCTTCAAAATAACATCCAAACAAAGTAAAGGCCAAAAATAACAATTGCATATAAAGATGTTATTTTCATTAGTAAAATAAATTTTTGAATATACTTACCCGATAATCATGTAGCTGTCAACTCCGTTGCCCGACAGAATTCTACGGGAGGGATACGCCAGCTATCACTATACTAGAAGGGGGTGTACTCACAAGCGCCACCTGTGGCCAGGTACTACAGTACTTGTTGTTGACGCCACCTCACTTTTTCCTCGGTCCACTGGTTCTCTATGGGGAGGAAGGGTGGGTCAATTAAATCATGATTATCGGGTAAGTATATTCAAAAATTTATTTTACTAATGAAAATAACATTTTTCAATATTAAACTTACCCGATAATCATGTAGCTGATTCACACCCAGGGGGGTGGGTGAAAAACCAGTGTACAAGACTAAAGGATAGCTAAGTATCCCGTATTTCATATAATCAGTTATCCACAATAACAATGAAATAATAAGTACCTGGTAAGGAAGTCGACTTGAACCGTTACTCTGCCTTTAATAAGATCATCTTCCTTACTGAGCGCAGCGTTCCTCTTGGAAGGCTGAATCAACTCAAAGGTGCTAAAGTATACAGGGCTGCAACCCATACTAAAGGACCTCATCACAACCTTTAACCTCGGCGCTTCTCAAGAAAGAATTGACCACCCGCCAAATCAACAAGGATGTGGAAGGCTTCTTAGCCGACCGTACAACCCATAAAAAGTATTCAAGAGAAAGGTTAAAAGGTTATGGGATTATGGGAATGTAGTGGCTGAGCCCTCGCCTACTACTGCATTCGTTGCTACGAATGGTCCCAGGGTGTAGCAGTACTCGTAAAGAGACTGGACATCTTTGAGATAGAATGATGCGAACACTGACTTGCTTCTCCAATAGGTTGCATCCATAACACTCTGCAGAGAATGGCTCTGTTTGAAGGCCACTGAAGTAGCCACAGCTCCCACTTCATGTGTCCTTACCTTCAGCAAAGCAAGGTCTTCTTCCTTCAGATGAGAATGTGTTTCTCTAATCAGAAGCCTGAATAGTAAGAAAACTGAGTTCTTAGAATTTGGAAAAGAAGGTTTCTTGATAGCACACTATAAGGCTTCTGATTGTCCTTGTAAAGGTTAAGACCTTTTTAGATAGTACCTAAGAGCTCTAACTGGGCAAAGTACTCTCTCCAGTTCATTCCCCACCAAGTTGGACAGGCTTGGGATCTCGAACGACTTAGGCCAAGGACGTGAAGGAAGCTCGTTTAGCAAAAACCGAGCTGCAAGGAACATGTAGCCGTTTCAGATGTGAAAACAATGATCCTGCTGAAGGCGTGGATCTCACTTACTCTTTTAGCTGTTGTCAAGCACACGAGGAAAAGAGTTTTTAATGTGAGGTCCTAAAAGAGGCTGATTGGAGAGGTTCAAATCTTGATGACATAAGGAACCTTAGGACCACGTCTAGATTCCAGCCTGGAGTGGACAACCGACGTTCCTTTGAGGTCTCAAAAGACCTAGGGAGGTCCTGTAGATCTTTGTTGGTGGAAAGATCCAAGCCTCTGTGGCGGAAAACCGCTGCCAACATACTTCTGTAACCCTTGATCGTAGGAGCTGAAAGGGATCTTACTTTCCTTAGATATAACAGGAAGTCAGCAATCTGGGTTACAGTGGTACTGGTTGAGGAAACTGCATTGGTCTTGTACCAGCTACGGAAGACTTCCCCTAGAGACTGATAGATTCTGAGAGTGGATGTTCTCCTTGCTTTGGCAATCGCTCTGGCTGCCTCCTTTGAAAAGCCCCTAGCTCTTGAGAGTCTTTCGAAAGTCTGAAGGCAGTCAGACGAAGAGCGTGGAGGATTGGGTGTACCTTCTTTACGTGAGGTAGACTTAGAAGGTTCACTCCTAGAGGAAGAGTCCTGGGAATGTCGACCAGCCATTGCAGTACCTCTAAGAACCATTCTCTCGCGGGCCAGAGCGGAGCCAACCAACATCAGCCGTGTCCCTTTGCGAGAGGAGAACTTCTGAAGTACCCTGTTGACAATCTTGAACGGCGGGAATGCATACAGGTCGAGATGGAACCAATCCAGCAGAAAAGCATCCACGTGAACTGCTGCTGGGTCTGGAATCGGAGAACAATACAACAGGAGTCTCTAGGTTATCGAGGTAGCGAACAGATCTATGGTTGGCTGACCCCACAGGGCCCAAAGTCTGCTGCAAACATTCTTGAGAAGGGTCCACTCTGTGGGGATGACCTGACCCTTCCGGCTGAGGTGATCTGCCATGACATTCATACCGCCCTGAATGAACCTCGTTACCAGCGTGAGCTTTCGATCTTTAGACCAGATGAGGAGGTCCCTTGCGATCTAGAACAACTTCCACGAAAGAGTCCCTCCCTGCTTGAAGATGTAAGCCAGGGCTGTGGTGTTGTCAGAGTCCACCTCCACCACTTTGTTAAGCTGGAGGGACTTGAAGTTTATCAAGGCCAGAATAACCGCCAACAACTCCTTGCAATTGATGTGAAGTGTCCTTTGCTCCTGATTCCATGTTCCCGAGCATTCTTGTCCGTCCAAAGTCGCACCCCAGCCCGTGTCTGATGCGTCCGAGAGGAGACGGCGGTCGTGTTTCTGAACAGCCAAAGGTAGACTTCCTTGAGAAGAAAGCTGTTCTTACACCACGCGAGAGAAGACCTCCTCTCTTCGGAAACAGGAACTGAGACCGTCTCTAGCGTCATGTCCTTTATCCAGTGAGCAGCTAGATGATACTGAAGGGGGGGAGGTGGAGTCTCCCTAACACGATGAACAGGGCCAGCGATGAAAGTGTCCCTGTTAGACTCATCCACTACCTGACTGAGCATCAGTTCCTTCTCAGCATGCTCTGGATGCATTCTAGGGCTTGGAAGATCCTTGGGGCCGACGGAAAAGCCCGAAAAGCTCGACTCTGAAGATCCATACCCAAGGAGACAATGGTCTGGGATGGGACGAGCTGAGACTCCTCAAAATTGACCAGGAGGCCCAGTTCCTTGGTCAGATCCATAGTCCATTTGAGAATCTCCAGACAGCGACGACTTGTGGGAGCTCTTAAAAGCCAGTCGTCTGACGGAGCCGGACACAAGATCATGGTACTGCTGCACAGTTTGTGAACTGTCAACCATGGGGAAGCGAGGAAGTACAGTGACAACCCGAAGCTGTCTAGACTGTCTGGGTCGTACAGACAACTCCTTATCGGGTTGCTGAGGTTGCCGCACTGCGTCACAACAAGTCACTTCTGCTGGTTGTTGAACGTCTTCCTAGTGACACATTGACTCCGTAAACAAAAAAATCCTCTAACAAGGACTAAGCTTGGACTGCATGTCTTGCAACACAGCTCAAGGTCTATGGGAGCAGGTGTGGTAACAGACGGGATTAGCGACTGAAGTGGAACCATTACCTTCCCTGGAAGCATGTTATGCTTAAATAAAAGTCCATAGGAGGCTACGCAGCTAAAGGCTCCTCTCCAAATGACAGAGTCCTCAAGGGAATATCAGAAGGAGGGAGAAAAGCACTTTCTCATCTACAGGGACCATATCCGAGAAAAGCTAAGTTCTCTCAGTGAGGGTTTCACTGGTGCAAAAGCAGCAGACTAGAAGGCAACGTTATGAAACTGCTTGACAGTCTAGTGAGTTGGCAACAACCAAAGATGTGTGACTGAGAAGCATGCGGTAAGGTATGCAGAGCATGTTGTATGCAGAGCATGCTGTATGCAGAGCATGCTGTATGTAGAGCATGTTGTATGCAGAGCATGCTGAATGCGGAGCATGCTGTATGCAGAGCATGTTGTATGCAGAGCATGCTGAATGCGGAGCATGCTGTATGCAGAGCATGTTGTATGCAGAGCATGCTGTATGCGGAGCATGCTGTATGCAGAGCATGTTGTATGCAGAGCATGCTGAATGCAGAGCATGCTGTATGCAGAGCATGTTGTATGCAGAGCATGCTGTATGCGGAGCATGCTGTATGCAGAGCATGCTGTATGTAGAGCATGCTGTAAGGTAAGCAGAGCGTGTTGCATGGCATTTAACATTTCTCAGAAATTCCATGACCAGTGCTAGAGTGCTTTATGCATGCTTGCATGGGGTTTTAATATCAACATAATATTTACCTTACATTCATAACTCATGATTCATTTTTGTTTTGAAGATATTTTTGCCATATTTTGCGATATTGTTAAAAATATATTGCAAGGAATACATATATATTTTTATATAAGTAAGACAAATAACCTCCATTATCATAATGTTTGTGTAGGCATACATGTATATGATTACAAGTGCAAGTTATGAAAGTAATGAGGTGTTATTATTGTCATTTGTTATTTCTCAAGTTGAGGAGAAAGTGGCAGATGCATGCGTTGAGGTGGCTGACTCATAGCATGAGGTTGCTGCCTCAAGAGTTGCGCTTGTTGTAAGGGTTGCGGATGCGCAGTAGCAGGTTCCTGAGGAACGAGTTAAGGTTCCTGAGGTGTGAGCTGCGAGAGTTGAGGTAGCGGCTGCGCAGAACGCAGTTCTTGTCTCGCGAGTTGAGGTTCCTGAGGAGCTAGCCTAAGCTGCAGCGAGTGCTGAGGTGGCTGCCTCATTGATGGAAGAGGTTGTCGTACCTCAAGAGATTGTTGCCTCTCTGGTGGAACCGCAAGCGGAAGCGGAGGAAGTAAGGCATAAGATTCCTGCTCCCATTGCTGAGGTTGCCTTAAGGAAGGCGGAGGTTGCTGCACACCGCTGGTAACTGGCAACTCAGTACGCGGTAAGGTATCCTGAGGAACCTCAACATCGTACGCCTGGCAGACTGGACTGCGGTGAGGCGGAGCGATCGCAGGAGGAGTTGTAACCTTCTCAGCCTGACACTCACGCATTAAGACCGCAAGCTGTGACTGCATGGACTGCAGCAAAGTCATCTTGGGGTCGGCAGACGCTAAGGTCTGCTGAGGCAAAGCCTTAACAGAAGATGAGATCTGTTACGACAACACCTTACCTCTCTTAGGAGGTGTGCAGTCACCTGATGACTGCGGAGAGTCAGAGCTAACCCAATGACTGCATCCGGGTTGTAGAACTCTAACTTCGTACGTCTGGCATAGGTCTGGACTTTACGTTTAAGAGGTCTTGAGACCTGAGACCAGCGTTTTCTCCCCGAAATTTCTTCTGCAGACGAGCAAAATAAGGGCTCAATCGTCTGCGGGTGGGAGTGACGGTCTCTGTAAGACACGCCCGCAACCACCGAGGATACTTCTGTGCGCCGATCAAGGCCTGCCGAATCCTTTTGCCCTTCGACATTGCTTCTCCCCTGGGCTTGGGAGCTTGCAAGAGGTCCCGGACTGGGAGGACGACTGGCACGCACAAAAGTACCCTCACGCACAACACTGACACTTTGCGCTAATCACTTATCACTTTTGATTTTCTGTTTGCACTTATTTCACTGAACTCGAAACTTTAAGTGGTTTGTACCTGAAACACGCAATTCTATCCTTTCTCAAAAGTTAGTAATTGCGAAAACAGAATTACAATGTAACAGAAAAATCTAATGAAAGATAAATAATTCAGTGGCTGGAAAGAGACTAAACACTAGATCAAATAAACTACGTTTAAATTCTCTCACCGCATAAAGCTTGAGAACAAGAAAAAACTCTAGAAACATTTATCTTCTTCCCCTAAAGAGACTAGGGAGAAGAGTAAAAACGATAACAACGTTACTCGCTTGAACGAAACGTTTATCCTCCTCTTTCTCCCTACGTCTCTATCTCTCTCTCTCTCTAAAATTAATTCCAAAAGCTAACTAAGCTAATATAGAAGTTTCCAGTATAGCGAATAGCTGCAAATTTTAGAGAAATACTTCACCAAACCGTGAACAATACTCCAAAATCATAAGCGTATCCAAGAACGTCTTGCCGGAAGCACGACAGAGGAAAAAGTGAGGTGGCGTCAACAACAAGTACTGTAGTACCTGGCCACAGGTGGCGCTTGTGAGTACACCCCCTTCTAGTATAGTGATAGCTGGCGTATCCCTCCCGTAGAATTCTGTCGGGCAACGGAGTTGACAGCTACATGATTATCGGGTAAGTTTAATATTGAAAATGAGATTTTCAATATTCAACTTAGCCGGTGATTATAATAGCTGCAACTCTGTTGCTCGACAGAAAAACTCTTAAAGGAAAAAAATTCGCCAGCGATCGCTACACAGGTAGGGGGTGTACTTCAACAGCGCCATCTGTCGTCCAGATACCCAGTACTCATTGTAAACAAAGAACTCAATTTTCTCTCTGTCGTGCTACCGGCAAGACCTACTAATTCGCTGCAAGGGTTACAGAAGCATGTTGGCATCAGTCTTCCGTCACAGAGGCTTAGATCTTTCCAACAATAAAGATCTACAGGACCTCCTTAAGTCTTTTGAGACCACGAAGGAGCGTCGTTTGGTTACACCTGGTTGGAATTTAGACGTGGTACTAAGATTCCTCATGTCAGAAAGGTTCGAGCCGCTACAATCAGCCTCCCTTAAAGATCTCACCTTAAAGACTCTTTTCCTGGTTTGCTTAGCCACAGCTAAAAGAGTCAGTGAGATTCACGCCTTCAGCAGGAACATCGGATTTTCATCTGAAACGGCTACATGTTCTCTACAACTTGGTTTTCTAGCCAAAAACGAGCTACCTTCTCGTCCTTGGCCGAAATCGTTCGATATTCCAAGCCTATCGAATATGGTTGGAAATGAACTAGAAAGAGTCTTATGCCCTGTGAGAGCTCTTAAGTTCTATTTAAGACGAACTAAACCTTTACGAGGCCAGTCTGAAGCTTTATGGTGTTCAGTTAAGAAACCATCTTTGCCTATGTCAAAGAATGCTTTATCCTATTTTATTAGACTGTTAATACGAGAAGCTCATTCACATCTGAGTGAGGAAGACCAAGCTTTGCTGAAGGTAAGGACACATGAAGTTAGAGCTGTCGCAACTTCCGTGGCCTTTAAACAAAATAGATCTCTGCAAAGTATAATGGACGCAACCTATTGGAGAAGCAAGTCAGTGTTCGCGTCTTTTTATCTTAAGGATGTCCAGTCTCTTTACGAGGACTGCTACACTCTGGGACCATTCGTAGCAGCGAGTGCAGTAGTGGGTGAGGGCTCAACCACTACAATTCCATAATTCCATAACCTTTTTTTAATCTTTCTCTTGAAATGTTTTTTATTGTTGTTTTTGGGTTGTCCGGAAGGCTAAGAAGCCTTTCGCATCCTGGTTGATTTGGCGGGTGGTCAAATTCTTTTCTTGAGAAGCGCCTAGATTAGAGGTTTTGATGAGGTCCTGTTGTATGGGTTGCAACCCTTCATACTTCAGATCCTAGGGGTCGCTCAGCATCCTAAGAGGATCGCGAGGCTCCGTAAGGAAGACGTACTTAAAAAGGCAGAGTAATTGTTCAAGTCGACTTCATTACCAGGTACCTATTTATTTTGTTTTTGTTATTTTGATAACTTCTAAAATGAAATAAAAAAATTCTTAGCTCATAATGATGTAAACATATTTTGCTGGTCTCTACCCACCCCCCTGGGTGTGAATCAGCTATTATAATCACCGGCTAAGTTAAATATTGAAAAATGTTATTTTGATAATAAAATAAATTTTTGAATATACTTACCCGGTGATTATAAATTAAACGACCCTCCCTTCCTCCCCAATAGAGACGCAGTGGACCGAGGAGAAAATTGAGTTCTTTGTTTACAATGAGTACTGGGTATCTGGACGACAGATGGCGCTGTTGAAGTACACCCCCTACCTGTGTAGCGATCGCTGGCGAATTTTTTCCTTAGAGTTTTTCTGTCGAGCAACAGAGTTGCAGCTATTATAATCACCGGGTAAGTATATTCAAAAATTTATTTTATTATCAAAATAACATTTTTCCCCAGACAACTTTTAGGAGGCTTGGAATCTCAAAGGGTGAATTTTCTACTATACCTTTCCTTACAATTAATATAAAATAATATAAAGCTGCTATAAATGCTTCAGTTTAGAAATACAATAGTTTTTCAACTGATTAAGAACTGGATCCAAATCTTCAATAGTCTCTGTGTTATTGTTTATTTCTTGGTCCCAATCTGTAACATTATCCAAATCACATTCACTCTCAGCATCATCAACACCTGGAAAAACAGTTGCTGAATTACATCAGAGAGCACACTAATTACAAGGTAAAATTCAGATAAAAAGTAAATCCTGTTTAAAGGCCAGCAACAGGACACTGAAAAAGCTGTAAACTGTGCTAAATTGTTTAAATGAGCAAAAAGTTTATAAAAGAAACCTTGAGTATCAGTAAGCCATTAACCATTAAAAATCCCACTAAATGCAGTGCACTAAAATGGTCTTTGCAAGCTGTACTCTCTCTTTATCCAAATTTTACCTCTTACTGCAACATAAAGGTTTTCCCATCAAGTTACATGTGGGTACTAAATAGCCTTACAGGCCAGTATGCAGGGCCTTATGGCCAAAATTTATATATATAATCCATAAACTTATGGTACTTCAATCTGTTTAACATTAGTATACATGAAACTAAAATCAACAAAATAATATCAGAATTAATGGTTAAACAGTGAAGTAAGCTCCTTATATAGTGGCTATATATATATTCTTCAGGAGCTTTACTTTTCTAATATGAAACATTATTTTATTCCCAATGCTTTATATATGCACACACACCAAACCATGGTTTCACCAAAATCCACAAAAATTCCTCCATTAAGACAAAAATTTTAAAACTTTTCAAAACAAGGACAATTAACCCAAATACAAATTATACACTAATACTATTTAAAAATAGCAAGTTAAGAAAAAGAAATTACACTTACCAGGTTTGAAAATCCAACCACGTTTTTCTCTAGTTTCTATTGACGCTTTGATTCGAACAGAGTAAATAACATTTCCATAATGTTCTTTAAACCACTGCAAATCACTTTGTCTTCGCATGTCGCTGACAATCCATATAGGATACTTTGTACCTGCAAAGCATAAGAAACAATGAAAATGGAGTTTGTTTAAATATCATTACAGTGGAGTGTGTTTTTAATTATTAAGCCATTTCAACTACTGAAGGATGGCTCCAAAAATTAAAATAAACACAACAGTCCATGCCTTATTCACTCACAATTTGTGTGTTTATGGTCTTTCTATGCCAGTCTATATCTGCAAATTCTCCTAGCTTGTCAATCCAACATTTTTTCTTCTTTCCTCTGCTTTGATTGCAATCTCTGAGGAACTGTTCTGCTATTCTTCTTTGTCGTCTGTTATTCTTTTTATCCATCTATTATCTGTCATTCTCATTATATGTCCTGCCTGCCCATATCCATTTCTTTTTCTTACTTGCTGTCAGAATATCAAAGTTGATCTTTTTCTGTCTCATTGTTATCCCTGTCATTATTCTTTCAATAACTCTTGAGTTGTAACTAGCTTATGTTCTAAGGCTTAAGTAAGGTTTCAAGTTTCTGATGCATAAGTTAATACTGGTAGGACCATCAGATTAAATACCTTTTTTGGAGAAAGTGGCATTTTAATTTTAATAACCTTATTTTGTTTGCCAAAAGTCTCCACTCGATGCTTATCCATCTAATGTTAGTCTCATGTCCTGAGGAAACATTTACTGACTGCCTGGAGTAAAATGTATACTGTATTCATTAACAATCTCTAGCGGTTTGTCTATAACCCTTATTTGTTTTGACTGCATTTTTTTTAAAGATATCTCCAGATCTTCATAGAATATTTTTTTTCTTCCTCTGTAAGGGATGATGTTGGTGCATACGTTAGAATGATCTTCAGTTTATAATTCTCAATTAGTTTGATAATTCATACTGCAACTCTATCACTAATGCTATAAACTTCTATGTTACCTGCAAGATTATTATTAATTAGCCAACCTACTCCAATTTCTGTTCCTTTCATGTCCTCTGAAGCAAAATATATGACCCTCTGTTAACTCTATATGAGTTTCTGCACTCCCAACAGAAAAACAGCAACTATATGCTGGAGCCATGAAACTTCAAGCCATTGAGACAAAACTAAATAATAAATGGAGAGACATAAATGAGGTTTTTCTGTTCTCCTGAATACTGTACTACCTAGAGCTCAGTTGGTTTGGAGAGCTGTTGTCTTCCTTTTTAGATGGTGCAAGGATATTGTCTACAGTATTCATTATAAATGTAAAGTAACAAGCCTCAGTAACAAACACACACAAAAATATATGCGAGAATGGTCTATACCTACAACTGGGAAATACTTTTAAACTATACTAATTCACAAAATAGGAGGTACAAAAGACAAGAAAAATTACCACCCAATAAGTTAAAAATCATATTAGGCAGAATAGAAAGATCTCTAGACTTTAATCAACCAAGAGCGCAGGCAGGGTTTAGAAGTGGATATTCAACAAGCTTTAGGTTCTGTGAAAATATCAGCAATAGGAATTAATATTAATGGGGAATACCTTAACAGCTTAATATTTGCACATGACATAGTTGGGTAAAGTGAATCATGGGAGGAATTACAAAACATGATAGAAGATTTGAATACAGAAAGGAGATACGTAGGACTGAAAATGAATATGAATAAAACTCAGATAGTCTTCAATGAAAATGCAGTGAGACATCAAATAAAAGTTATGGACGAACCTCTAGAGACTATTAATGACTATATGTACTTATGACAGACAGTACTGTAAGTGTTTCCAAAGCATACGAGACTGAAATTAGAAGAAAGATAAGCATGGGATGGAGAGCATTTGTTAAACTAAATGAGAGTGTGAAATGTAAAATGCCACTTTCTCTAAAAAGAAAAATATTTAATCAGATGGTCCTACCAGTATCAACTTATGCATAAAAAACTTGGAGCTAGTTGCAACTCAAAGAGCTATTGAAAGAATAATACAGTACTGTTAATAACACTAATAGACAGAAGAGGAGCAAAATGGATATGAGAGCAAACTAAAGACGAGGATATCCTAACAACATGTAAGAAAAAGAAATGGCTATGGGCAAGACAAATATTGAGAATGACAGCCAATAGAGGGATATAAAGAATAACAGAATGGGTCCCTAGAGATTGCAAAAGAAAGGGGAAGAAAGAGAAGATGATGGATTGATGAATTGAGAAAGTTTGCGGGTGTGGACTAGCACAGAAAGACCATAAACAAACGCAACAGGAAGCACATGTCGCAGGCCTTTGTTTTGCCATGGACTAGTAATGGAGGAGGAGGAGGAGGAGGAGGAGGAGGAGGAGGAGGATAAAATATAAATATATATATATATATATATATATATATATATATATATATATATACAGTGGAACCTCTACATACGATTGTCTTTACATACGATTGTTCCAACATCCGAAGTAAAACTCTGTCAAATTTTTGTCTCGACACCCGAAGTAATGCTCCAACATCCGATGTAGATCTTGTTTACGCTGGTAGATGGCAGCACGTAAGAGGGACACCATTGGGCGTCGAGTGCTCTGTTCTCTGTTTTTGTGTGTATCGTGTGGTTGTCCTCTGTTTGGACTGTTATTAACAGTGCTCATTTTCTTCCCTTTCTCACATTTCCTTTTAGATTTTACCTATAATCATGGTGCGTAGGAAGCTAAGTTTCAGTACGGGTAGTGGTGAGAAAAGGAAGAAGGCAATTCTTTCATTAGAATTGAAGCAAGAAATTATAGAAAAACATGAGCAGTGTGCATGTGAGTGATATGGCTAAACAATATGGCTGGAATAGGCCTATGATCTTGACGATCATCAAGCAGAAGGCAGCCATTAAAGCAGTCAAACCATCGAAGGGGATCACCATTATTACAAGACATCATAGCAATACCCTGGAATAGATAGAACGCCTTTTGTTGATAAGGATAAAGGACAAAGAGATTGTTGGCAACGATCATTTGTGAAAAGGGCCAGCGTGATGAACAGAAAGAAAGAAAAAAATGAAGTAAAGAAAACTAAGACAGCATTAATAAGCTCTTTTAAAAAAGTCCTCTCTCTGTCTGTTTCTCTCTAAACATAGCATCAACGTGTTCTTTAAATAAAATCAATCTCTCTCTCTCTCTCTCTCTCTTGTTCTTCTTCGCTGTTATAGTGTTAGAGACGTCTACTATTTTTTTCTGAGAGAGAGAGAGAGAGAGAGAGAGAGAGAGAGAGAGAGAGAGAGAGAGAGAGAGAGAGAGAGAGAGAGAGAGAGAGAGAGAGAGATTGAAGAAAAATGTGTTTAGAGTACATATGATTTTTAACAGCGTCAACGAGTTGAAAGACAATTAAATATAACTAAGAAAGTAATAACAGCGAATCTGAATTCCTTTATTAACTAAAACAAATATTGATACAAACACACTCGTGTGAGTATGCTCAAACACACACACACAGGTGTATGAATTGCTACGCAGTAGGAGACGGACGGTCGGGGAGGAGGTAGAAATGGCGACTGCGATAACGTACTGTAACTCGTCACTGAAAGTGACGAAAATTATATATATATATAAACTGTAGATATTAGCAAAATGGCTTACATATAAGATTCATTGAAATACTGTAATATATTTTAGTACTTTCCAGCCATGCATGAAGTCAAACACACATCAGTCATATCTATTTTTTCCTCCTTCCCAACTTAAATCAATAATTCTAGCTATGCCCATAACCTATAGCATAACTCTACAAACATCTGGCCAGCCAATTTCACTCTTCAATAAAGCTTTAAAGTACTCATACTAAACAAATAACAACCACATATTCATGAATATAATCTAAATAAACCATTGAACTAGAAAAACACTAGTGTGTGGATCTCTGCCATGGCCGCTTATTTCTCGAAACCAGCTTGCCTAAGGCTTAATTCGGTCAACCTTTTGCTTGACCTCGACCTTGCTCTTTGACCTGGGAATTTCAAAATTGAATCCCTTCCACGTCTCAAAATAATTATTAATCACTAAGTTTCACTTCTCTATGGGTAAAATCGTGGGCAGGAAGTTGTTCACAAACAAACAAATAAACAAACAACATAACATCCTCTCCACTTCGTTGGTGGAGGTAATAAATACAATCTATTGTAAGCTATGTTACTGTACTTACCTTCATACATCTCAATGGCTGCTCGAATAAAAAACCCATTATCCTTCCTTCTTTTTGCTTCACTCCACGATATCATTTCAAGCCTGTATTTTTCTTTATAATCAGATGCTGTTAAGAGTTTTTCATAATCAAGGTTATTGTTGAGTGCAAACTGTTGCTTAATTGGACCAGACAAACGAATAATCTTGCTTACATTATTATCTAACCTGTAGAAAAAACAAATTAAAAATGTCACACTATGTAACTACAATTAACTTTGCATTTTAACAAATTTCATTTATTTTCCTACAGGAAAATATATACTAATATGTCTTGAACCTAAGTAAATTGTTTACTAACAAAAAAATTCAAGTAATGTACATGTACAGTGCACTTATTCTGTTTGATTCTACACATAATACAGTAGAGTAGTCTTACATTATTTAAGGAGGAAATTTACCAGCACACTGATCAAACTTGACTCCTACAAAGTTGGTCCAAATATATTTGGAAGAAATGAAATAAAATATACAATTTATTAAATCTAATTGAAAACAAAAATAAATTAGACATGAAAATCTATGATAAATATACCAATACAGTATACTGTATATAAATCTTATCTATTAAACCTAATTTGCATTTTAAAGTAGGGAATATGTTTTCAGCACAAGCTAGAGCAACTATTGAAATTGTTAACACGGTAGTTAACGACAGGTGGTGAGCCAAGAGCCTCGGCCCACTCCGGTCAATAGCTCTTCACTAATGATCTTTCGGCTCAGGATTGAGATGAGAAGTTTAACTTACAGGACTCAAGTTTGTATAGCTAGGAAAAATAAAAATTACAGCAGAACCTCGGTTTACGAATTTAATTCGTTCCTAATGCGAACTCGTAAACAGAAAAATTCGTATCGCGAAACGAATTTCCCCATAAGAATGTTATAAAATCAAAATAATTAGTTCAACCCATTTACAAAAACCAATTTTCACAAATTTTTCCTTGCACCTACAGTACTCTACTGTACTCTACACAAAATTATTAAAATATTGCAGTCATTTAATGATGAAAATATGGATATGCATGCACAGTAAACCTGAACTTTACCTTAGAGGAGTGTCGCTGCTGGCTTGATGGAGACGAGAGGAGGGGAAGGAGGAGGAGGGGGTTACTGCTCGGAGGGAGAATCTCCCTCCATGAGAACTTCAGGAACGTTGACTGGAGTTCTCTCGCGAGAATGGCGTTCACTATCACTGGTTTTGCGTTTGCGAGACTCTTGGTCGTCGTCTTTCACAGTTCTTTTCTCTCCCTTCACAAGATATTTTTCAATAGACACCTGCTTTTGTCTGTTCTTTAAAATTTTATAGAAGTGACCCACCCCATTATCAACTAATAAATTTATTGCACGGTCTGTTTCAGCCTTATTCGGGACATTTTCCTCAAGAAAACTTTTCACGTCTTCCCACTTCTTTAAAAATCTTTTATCTCACTCGAAGACAGTGATTTTGAAGTGCCTCCCTCCTCCTCAGATGAGATTTCCTCTATTACCTCTCTTTGCTGCTGCTCGTGCAGGTCCTTCAGCTCCTCGGTGGTCAGCTGCTCCTTATGCTCCTGCAGGAGGTCGTCGATGTCATCCGTGTCCACCTCCAGCCCCATTGCCTTGCCCAAGGACACAATATCCTCGTCAACTGCTTCCTCCTGGTTGGGTTCGAACCCCTTGAAATCCCGTTCTGCAACGACGTCGGGCCACAGTTTCTTCCAGGCGGAATTGAGGGTTCTCCTGGTGACTCCTTGCCAGGCTTTATCAATTAAAGTCAGGCAGTTGTAGATGGAGTAGTGATCCTTCCAAAACTCTCTGAGGGTGAGGTTGGTGCCCTCTGTTACTTCAAAGCAGCGCTGGAACATAGCTTTGGTATAAAGTTTTTTAAAATTTGAGATCACTTGCTGATCCATGGGCTGGAGTATTGGAGTGTTGTTGGGGGGTAGGAACTTCACCTTAATGAACTTGTATTCCTCCGCTATGTCCTCTTCAATGGCTGGAGGATGTGCAGGAGCATTGTCCATTAACAGCAAGGCTTTGAGTGGGAGGTCCTTCTCCAGGAGGTATCTCTTGACTTCGGGACCAAAAACCTTGTTCATCCACTCAACGAAGAAGATCCTTGTCACCCAAGCCTTCGTATTAGAACGCCACATGACGTGCAACTCTTTCTTCTACACATTGTTCTTCTTGAAGGCTAGTGGATTCTCCGAGTGATACACCAGGAGAGGTTTAATTTTGCAATCCCCACTGGCGTTGGAACAGAACAGCAGGGTTAGACGGTCTTTCATGGGCTTATGGCCAGGAAGGGCCTTTTCTTCTGCCGTGATAAAAGTCCTCCCGGGCATTTTCTTCCAAAAGAGGCCTGTCTCATCGCAATTAAACACCTGTTGGGAAACGTAGTCCTCGGAGTCCACGAGCCTTTTGAACTCTTTCACAAAAGACTGCTGCCTTCGTATCGGCGCTGGCCCCCTCACCATGCCGAACAACACTATGGATACCCGTTCTCTTCTTGAATTTTTCAAACCAACCACGGCTTGCCTTAAAACTTTGTTTTTCTGCTGATGTGCCTGGCTCACTTCTCACCAAGTCCTTGTAAATGGTTCTTGCCTTCTCGCAAATCATGTTCTCATTTACTGAATCTCCTGCGAGCTGCTTCTCATTTAACCACACCATTAATAAATTTTCTACGTCATCAAGAATAGGTGGCCGTTGTTTTGACAATGACGATACACCTTTAGCTACTTTAGCGGCCTTTATTTCTTCTTTTTTCTTTAATATTGTGCATATCGTCGACTGCGAGCGATTGAAAAAACTAGCAATGTCTTTCACACGCATGCCTTGGTCATGCCTCTCGATGATCTCCTTCTTCATCTCGATCATTATCATCAGCTTCTTCTTACTGCTTTCCTTCTTCGACATCTTAGGAGCCATTGTCTATCACAATAATACACAGTACAGTACTGTAATCACAAATGAGTGAAAATAAAACAAATCACAAACCACGTGTAAAAATCACAAAGAAATCGTCCACGAATTCACTAAGTATGTATGCTATCGAGACGGCGGATACTGAGATAATGAACGAGTGAAGGGGGTAATAAAGGGGTTTAGGGGGTGGTAGGTATGCGTGGGAGGAGTCACGTGACTCCATTGTGAGATGCTGTCGTTAAGTTATTTCCATGAAAAATGCCATCGGGAAGCGCGGCGTTAACACTTTTCCACAAAAAACGGCACATGGGAGGGAAATTTAAATTCGTTAACCGATACAATATTCGTTAACCGAGACGAATTTTTCAGAGAAAGTCCCTTCGTAAACCGAAAAATTTGTAAGCGGAGTCGTTCGTAAACCGAGGTTCTACTGTACTTTTAAAACTTGTTATTTGATCCTATGCAATATGTAAACCTTTTGCCCTTTAAGTAGGGAAACTCACTAATTGGTGCATTGCAAGTCACCCTACAACCGTATTAGTTGGTTCTCTTACTTCCCTGAAAATGTCAATCTACCTGATCTTGTTCAGGAGAGGAGATAACTCCAGAAATCTCCTATCTGTCTATCAGAAGGACAAATAGGCCAATATGGACTTGACTGTCAAAGAAGATTGGTACGTGGTTAAGGAGGGATCCCTACCCCCCAAAAAGGGGGTAGCAGTCAGGAATAATATATCCGGCATATGATGATCAATGGGTTAGTATAGTTTCCACAATTTTCTCCCTAATCTAGGAAGGATGGAGGAGAAACTTCTTTACATTCTAAAGAATTGAACTCAGAAGTGTAGTTTACCAGCATCAAGTCAGATCCAGTGAGTAATGCTTCAACTGCTTTGTCCCCAAGAGAGGGGCAGAAAGAAAGGTAAAGAAGAGCCAGTCATTCTACCTTCACTCCAGATTTACTTCTATACATTACCATAGACAAGATGCATGGGAGCTGGACTTGCTACACAAATACTTGAGCAGTGACCTAATTACCAAGCACAAAGGCATCCAGGGACTTGTAGTTACTCCTGTAGATTGGAGGCCGTGAAAGTGGTCTGGTGCATACACATCCCAATCTTCAATAAATAGCCGGCTGCAAGATTCCACGATTCCTCTTAAAAGCAAGGGTGAGGCTTAACCCCTGACTTTGAGAGTTCCAATCCTAAGTGGTATCTTGACCTTCTCTGCAGTTGAAACAATATATCAAAGATCATCTAACAAAGTTAGAAAAAATTGTGTTCCACTTTTTTGGTTCTGCCAGTCCTAAAGGAAAGTTGCTGATACTCGGGTCTGAGGTGTCGGGTCTTCTTCAGATAGCACCCCAGAGCCCTCACAGGACACAAAAGCATCTTCTCTCCATACCACCCAATGCTTCATGTAGAGATGGGATAGAGAAGGGCTCAAACCTGGGGTCGTGCCCCAGCAGGTTCAGAGTTTTGGCTATACAACCTGACACCAAGCCAATGGGTCTTCTTCCACTCCTCAACATATGAGACTCAGGCTAGGAGACTTAGGCAAGGAGACTGTATAGCTCACTTAAGCTCTGAGACAATTCTAAGGCAGCAGAGGCAGTCTTGAGAGTCGTAACGCTGACTGACGGCCTTCTTAAGGGCTCAGACGGGGATGTGTGAAAGCTGAGAACGAAAGACATGTCCCCCTCAGGAGCCTGAGGTCCCGGGAATCGCATAAGTGTTCAAAGCTCCTCACAAGCATGAACAACACCTATAAGAAGGAGAGGACTATCCCTTTCCCTAGAAAGACCAAGCTCAACGCCGAGTAGTAGCCTTGACAGCAGTGACTGAGATTCTCTTGACGAAGGAAGATGAGGAAATCCATTATCTACTCTAGCTAGAGATGATACAACCAAAGAAGAATACTAGGACATCAATCACAGAGGATGGCCTACTTTCCCTGAGGGCCACAGGGAGTTCTATCAGTATCTCAACAGAGAAGAGCAGGATATTATTTGACATGATGCCATCTGGATGAGAAGAGAGTCCCAGTGCAATCCCCAAATAGTTGATTAGTGGATGAAACAGGGTTGAACAGGGAAATGGCGTAACCATCCATGTGTTCCCATAGTTTTTGGACTGGGGACATGCAGGTGCTGGAAGTCACAACCCTATTAATTAGAACATGCAGGACTAACTAGCTGTTCTAATGCCTATGTCAGGAATTGCAATCTTAGACTGCATTACCAGATACAAAAGTGACTTGGCCATGGGCTCTATGCCTGCTGATAGATCCCAGAACCAGATAGTTAAGACATATTTTCTTTCATGTCCTAGCAATTCTCTGTTGTTTAATCTGAATCTTAAATTACTCAGTGGCTACAAGATACCTTGAAAGGTCATCACAAGCCACAATTATACTTTGACCAGTAATCCCCAAATTGTTTATTTTTGTCATTGTAATTTTTTCTGTAATGCCAAGCTTTTAATATCTCTTAGCCCCAATTCCATTTTATAAGAATATTCTATTCAAATGTTACTTTCCATTATTTCTCCCACCATTTCTACTATCATTTTAGGTTTAAGATAACAAGGAAATAATTATGTAAGTCCTTATCTTTTTATAGAAAAAATTACAACCATAATGTAATTGTTTTAAATTAATTTGGTGAAAGTTCAGTACATGAATGGTCAACATTAGAAAATTTTTTAGGCACAATGCATAACATTTCAAAATAAAGTAAAGGACAATACATAGTAAACTATCATACCTGCTTTGCAAAAGATCTGTGATATAATCTTTCCCGGATTTGCGTTTTCCACTAAAGAGTAAGATTACTGCAGGATTTTCTGGCATTTTGTGGCTTCTGAAATTTGAAAAATGATATTTTAATTATAAAATAAATTTTTGAATATACTTACCCGGTGAATATATATAGCTGCAACTCTGTTGCGCGACAGACAAAAAACTGTAAAAACTCGCCAGCGATCGCTATACAGGTTGCGGGTGTGCCCATCAGCGCCAACTGTCGGCCAGATACCATACTCAATGTAAACAAAGACTCAATTTCTTCTCATCCCACTGCGTCTCTATTGGGGAGGAAGGGAGGGTCGTTTAATTTATATATTCACCGGGTAAGTATATTCAAAAATTTATTTTATAATTAAAATATCATTTTTAAATATTTAACTTAGCCGGTGAATATATATAGCTGATTCACACCCAGGGTGGTGGGTAGAGACCAGTTAAATATGTTTACATCATATAAGCTAAGAGTTTTTATTTCATTTTAGAAGTTATCAATATAACAAAAACAAAATAAATAGGTACCTGGTAAGGAAGTCGACTTAGACGATTACTCTGCCTTGTAAGTACGTCTTCCTTACGGAGCCTCGCGATCCTCTTAGGATGCTGACAGACCCCTAGGAGCTGAGGTATCAAGGGCTGCAACCCATACAACAGGACCTCATCAAACCCCTAATCTGGGTGCTCTCAAGAAATGACTTTGACCACCCGCCAAATCAATCAGGATGTGAAAGGCTTCTTAGCCTTCCGGACAACCCATAAAAAACAACATTAAAAACATTTCAAGAGACAGATTAAAAGGATATGGAATTAGGGAATTGTAGTGGTTGAGCCCTCACCCACTACTGCACTTGCTGCTACGAATGGTCCCAGTGTGTAGCAGTTCTCGTAAAGAGACTGGACATCTTTCAAGTAAAATGACGCGAACACCGACTTGCTTCTCCAATAGGTTGCGTCCATTATACTTTACAGAGATCTATTTTGCTTAAAGGCCACGGAAGTTGCTACAGCTCTAACTTCGTGCGTCTTCACCTTAAGCAAAGCTCGGTCTTCCTCACTCAGATGTGAATGAGCTTCTCGTATTAACAATCTGATAAAGTATGACAAAGCATTCTTTGACATAGGCAAGGATGGTTTCTTAACTGAACACCATAAAGCTTCAGATTGGCCTCGTAAAGGTTTAGTACGATTTAAATAGAACTTAAGAGCTCTAACAGGGCATAAGACTCTTTCTAGTTCATTGCCTACGATCTCCGATAAGCTGGGAATATCGAAAGATTTAGGCCAAGGCCGAGAAGGTAGTTCATTTTTGGCTAGAAAACCAAGTTGCAGCGAACAAGTAGCTTTTTCCGACGAAAATCCAATGTTCTTGCTGAAGGCATGAATCTCGCTGACTCTTTTAGCCGAGGCTAAGCATACCAGGAAAAGAGTCTTAAGAGTGCGATCTTTCAGGGAGGCTGATTGTAACGGCTCAAACCTTTCTGACATGAGGAATCTTAGTACCACGTCTAAATTCCATCCACGGGTAGCCAAACGACACTCCTTGGTGGTTTCAAAAGACTTAAGGAGGTCTTGCAGATCTTTATTGTTGGAAAGATCTAAGCCTCTATGCCGGAAGACCGATGCCAACATGCTTCTGTAGTCCTTGATAGTGGGAGCTGAAAGGGATCGTCCTTTTCTCAGGTATAAGAGAAAATCAGCTATTTGGGCTACAGAGGTACTGGTCGAGGATACAGAAACTGACTTGCACCAGTCTCGGAAGACTTCCCACTTCGATTGGTAGACTCTAATGGTAGACGCTCTCCTTGCTCTAGCAATCGCACTGGCTGCCTCCTTCGAAAAGCCTCTAGCTCTCGGGAGTCTTTCGATAGTCTGAAGGCAGTCAGACGAAGAGCGTGGAGGCTTTGGTGTACCTTCTTTACGTGTGGCTGACGTAGAAGGTCTACTCTTAGAGGAAGACTTCTGGGAACATCTACTAACCATCGAAGTACCTCGGTGAACCATTCTCTCGCGGGCCAGAGGGGAGCAACTAACGTCAACCTTGTCCCTTCGTGAGAGGCGAACTTCTGCAGTACCTTGTTGACAATCTTGAACGGTGGGAATGCGTAGAGATCCAGATGTGACCAATCTAGGAGGAAGGCATCTATATGTATTGCTGCTGGGTCCGGGACTGGGGAGCAATAGATTGGAAGCCTCTTGGTCAGCGAGGTTGCAAAGAGATCTATGGTTGGTTGACCCCAAGTGGCCCAAAGTCTCTTGCATACATCCTTGTGGAGGGTCCAATCGGTTGGAATTACTTGCCCTTTCCGACTGAGACAATCTGCCATGACGTTCAAGTCGCCTTGAATGAACCTCGTTACTAGGGAGATGTCTTGACCTTTTGACCAGATGAGCAGGTCCCTTGCGATCTCGTACAACGTCAGTGAGTGAGTACCTCCTTGTTTGGAGATGTACGCCAAGGCCGTGGTGTTGTCCGAGTTTACTTCCACCACTTTGCCTCGAAGGAGATACTCGAAGCTTTTCAAGGCCAGATGAACTGCCAACAGCTCCTTGCAGTTGATATGCATGCTCCTCTGACTCGAGTTCCACAGACGTGAGCATTCCCGACCGTCCAGTGTCGCGCCCCAGCCCAAGTCCGATGCGTCCGAGAAGAGAACGTGGTTGGGAGTCTGAACAGCCAGGGGAAGACCCTCTCTTAGGTTGATATTGTCCTTCCACCAAGTCAGACAAGACTTTATCTTTCCGGAAATCGGGATCGAGACCGCCTCTAGCGTCTTGTCCTTTTTCCAGTGAAAAGCCAGATGGAATTGAAGAGGACGGAGGTGTAGTCTTCCTAGTGATACAAATTGTTCCAGGGATGACAGCGTCCCTACCAGACTCATCCACAGCCTGACTGAGCAGCGTTCCTTCTTCAGCATCTTCTGGATGGATAGCAAGGCTTGATCTATTCTGGGGGCCGACGGAAAAGCCCAAAAAGCTAGACTGTGAATCTCCATCCCTAAATACAGAATAGTTTGGGATGGGACCAGCTGCGACTTTTCCAAATTGACTAGGAGTCCCAATTCCTTGGTCAGATCTAGAGTCCACTTGAGATCCTTCACACAGCGACGACTGGAAGAGGCTTTGAGAAGCCAGTCGTCCAAATAAAGGGAGGCTCGGATGTCCGATAAGTGGAGGAATTTGGCCACATTCCTCATCAGCCTCGTAAACACGAGAGGAGCTGTGCTTAGGCCAAAGCACAGGGCCTGAAACTGGTAAACCACATCTTCGAAGACGAATCTCAGAAAAGGTTGGGAGTCTGAGTGAATGGGGATGTGGAAGTAGGCGTCCCGTAGGTCTAGCGAGACCATCCAGTCTTCCTTTCTGACCGCTGCTAAGACTGACTTTGTGGTCTCCATGGAAAACTTCGTCTTTGTGACAAAGACATTCAGAGCACTGACGTCTAGCACCGGTCTCCAACCTCCTGTCTTCTTTGAAACTAGGAAGAGACAGTTGTAAAATCCCGGTGATCGAAGGTCCGAGACTTTGACCACCGCTCCCTTCTCTAGCAAAAGAGACACTTCCAGTTTCAGGGCTTGTCTCTTTTCTTCCTCTCTGTACCTGGGAGAGAGATCGATGGGGGACATCGCCAGAGGGGGTTTGCGTACAAAAGGGATTTTGTACCCCTCTCTGAGTAACTTCACAGATTGTTGATCTGCGCCTCTCTTTTCCCAGGCTTGCCAGAAGTTCTTGAGTCTGGCTCCCACTGCTGTCTGAAGTTGCGGGCAGTCAGACTCTGCCCTTGGAGGACTTGGGTCCTTTCCTCTTCCCTCGCTTCCCTTCGGCACGAGCACCTCCTCTGCTGGAGGCTCTGCCACGAAAGGGCGGAATAAAGCGAGTCGCTGGAGTGTCTATCCTCGGTCTAGCAGACAATGTAGGCAAAGGGGGAGCTTTGCGAGCCGAGGACGCAACTAGATCGTGGGTGTCCTTCTGAACTAAGGATGAGGCAATTTCCTTTACCAAGACTTCAGGAAACAGGCACTTGGAAAGGGGAGCAAAGAGAAGCTCAGATCTCTGGCATGGCGTAACTCCAGCAGACAGGAAAGAACAGAGAGACTCTCGCTTCTTCAGGACTCCGGACGTGAATGAGGCGGCTAGCTCATTGGACCCATCACGGACGGCCTTGTCCATGCAGGACATAATGAGCAAGGAAACATCCTTATCTGCAGAAGAGATTTTCCTGCTCAGGGCTCCTAAGCACCAGTCTAAGAAGTTAAAGACTTCGAAAGCCCTAAATATCCCTTTAAGAAGGTGGTCCAGGTCCGATGGTGACCAACAAATCTTCGAGCGTCTCATGGCAAGGCGGCGGGGAGAGTCTACAAGACTTGAGAAGTCGCCCTGGGCAGAGGCAGGAACTCCCAAGCCGAGAACTTCTCCCGTGGCATACCAGACGCTCGATCTAGAAGAGAGTTTAGATGGGGGAAAGGCAAATGCTGTCTTCCCTAAACTCTTCTTAGATTCTAACCAGTCTCCCAACAGCCGCAAAGCTCTCTTGGATGAGAGTGAGAGAACGAGTTTAGTAAAGGCAGGTGCGGTA
Source organism: Palaemon carinicauda (assembly GCF_036898095.1). Lineage (NCBI taxonomy): Eukaryota > Metazoa > Arthropoda > Malacostraca > Decapoda > Palaemonidae > Palaemon > Palaemon carinicauda. The sequence continues at coordinate 49,004,386 of NC_090725.1, read as the reverse complement.
GCAGGCACGCCTAATACAAACTCTGACGGCGGCGAACGAGGAGCCACAGAAACAAAGTGGTCAGGAAACAACTCCTTGAATACAGCCATGACTTTTCTAAAGTCCAATGATGGTTGAGTTGCCTTAAGCTCGTCCAGTTCTGAAGGTTGATCGTCTTGTGGTTCAGCAACGTCCTCATCTGATAGTTCCTCAACCGAAAACTGATGAGGAAACGGCAACGGAGTGGGCAACGTCTAGCTCGCTGAGTCCGGTCGCACTGGTGCATGCGTGACGGAGCCGGACGCAACGTCATGGAACTGCTGCACAGTCTGTGAACTGTCAACAACCATGGGTGCGCGCGTCCACCCGAGACTGTTTAGACCGTCTGGGTTGTGCAGTCAACACCATACCGGGTTGCGGAGGTTGACGCACCGCATCAAAACAAGTCACCTCTGATGGTTGCTGAACGTCCTGAACGTCAACAACCACCTCCGTGCGTCGCCTAACGTCAACGTGCGGCTGGCAACCCACACTGGGTCGCATCGGTGGAGGTACCACCTCAACTGGTAGATGCGAGAAAGTAACCTCAGCGTCAACAGGACGCCCAACAGACCGCTTGGATGGTTGTTGGCCAGAAGGTTCAGCAGCAACCTTCTCCGCATTAAAGCCCTCCATCAAGGACGCAAGCTTGGACTGCATGTCCTGCAGCAAAGCCCATTTAGGGTCTACGGGAGCAGGTGCGGCAACAGACGGGGTGAGCGACTGAGGCGGTACCGCTTTGCCTCTCTTAGGCGGTGAGCAGTCATCAGATGACGGCAACGAATCCGAACTGACCCAGTGGCTACAACCGGGACGTTGGACTTGTCCTGAAGGGACCGACTTACGTTTTAAAGGTCGTGAGACCTTGGTCCAAAGTTTCTTACGAGAAACACCTTCGGCCAACGAGGTAAATACGGGCTCTCTCGTCTTACGTAGGTAGGGGCGATCTTGGGGAGATACGCCTGATACCATGGAGGGAACGTCTGTTCGCTGATCAAGGCCTCTCGAACCCATGCGTCGTACGACATTGCTTCTCCCCTGGGCTTGGGAGCTTGCAAGAGGTCCCGGACTAGGAGGACGACAGGCACGAACAGACGAACCCTCAAGCGCAACACTGTTCACAACACTTTGAGAAACACTAGGCACTTTATCACTTCCCGCGGCACTTTGGCACTTTAGCTCCTTAACATCCGCCATGAGTTGATTGCGATCACTTGCAAGGGACTCAACTCTCTCCCCCAAGGCATGGATAGCACGCATCATGTCAGCCATCGATGGTTCCTGAGTGCTAGGAGGGGGGTTAGGAACAACCACTACAGGGGAAGGAATAGGTTGAGGGGCATGAGGAGAGGAAAAATCTACCGACCTAGACGAACTTCTCCTTACCCTATCTCTCTCTAGTCTGCGTGTGTACTTCTCAAATTCGATAAAATCGAATTCCGAAAGGCCCACGCATTCCTCACACCGATCTTCCAATTGACAGGTTTTATCCCGACAATTGGAACAAACAGTGTGAGGGTCGAGAGAAGCCTTCGGAAGACGCCTAGAACAGTCCCTAGCATTGCATTTTCTAAACTTGGGAACTTGTGAAAGGTCAGCCATTTTGAATTGGTCAAGGGAAAATTCCAAAAAACGATCTAAGTCATCGACAATGAATCCGATACAAAAAAGAGTTCAAGGATTTATTTGAAGAAAAACCCTGCACAGCGAAAGCTCAAAACCAAATTAAAGTACTTCACCAAATATGATGGGAAAAACTCCAGGTTTCAACAGCGAGTAAAGTACGTCTTGTCGACACGTCGACAGAGAAGAAATTGAGTCTTTGTTTACATTGAGTATGGTATCTGGCCGACAGTTGGCGCTGATGGGCACACCCGCAACCTGTATAGCGATCGCTGGCGAGTTTTTACAGTTTTTTGTCTGTCGAGCAACAGAGTTGCAGCTATATATATTCACCGGCTAAGTTAAATATTTAAAAATAAAAGTTATAGAATATGCTACAGTTCATTGGTTTATCATACCCATTTTTTTTATGAAGTACAGTAGTTATGCAAAAAGAGCAGGAAACATGCAGGCACTAACATTATAATTTTGAGGAAACAAGGGATAAAATCTATTAACTTGTCTAGTAAATTTTCTATTCTCTAGATTTTTTGCAGATGCCATAAAGAACTAGTTTTAAAAAGATTTCATGGAAAGATAATCATGAGAATAATGTTTTTTATGAACAGAATATCATAAAATATTTAAATTTGTATTTTTACTATCCATAGAAACATGAAAAATTTGGAAATAATTTGTATTTTTCCTAACGATATAAACCTTACTTATGGCGAAGCTAAAAGGACGAGCCATTAAAATTTAGCAAAGGTTAAAAACCCATCCCGGTAGTTAGCGGGGGGTAGGGGGGCAGCTAGCTACCCCCTTCACTCACACACCTGTAACTGTGCTACACTTTTCTTGGAGGTAGGTCTTTTAAGAGGATAAGATTGGTGGGTAAGTTTGTATAAACAGCTAAAGGTTTGTATCATTAGGAAAAATAAAAATTAATTCCAAATTTGTCATTTGTTCCGTAACTGGAATACTGTACATACCTATGCTATTTATAGGGATGACTCACCCATTAGGAGGGTGGATGTCCCTGCCAATATGACAAATTCGAAGATAATTTGTATTTTTCCTAACCATACAAACCTTAGCTACTTACATTGGGTTTATCTTTTAGCGCAGATGAAATGGCGAGCCAATAGTTTTAACGAGGGTTAATTACCCCCGCCCTAGTTAGCGGGGGGTAGGGGAAGGGTAGCTTGCTACCCCCGCCCCCCCCCCCCCACATACCGGTGACTTGCTTCACTTCACTTAGAGGTAGGACTTGACTTGGGGGTCAGGGATGGCGGGCACATATGTGTAAATGGCTAAGGTTTATATGGTTAGGAAAAATACAAATTATCTTCGAATTTGTCATTTGTTCCGTAACCGAAATACAAACCACGCTATTTACATTGGGTGACTTACCCCTTAGGAAGGCTGGAAAGTCCCCAGCCTTACTGACTTCGGCTTGCCCGGGGGCTCGATCCCTCAGTGAGCAGCACTAGAGAAAGGGAGCCCCTGTACCTGACAAGTTCCTAGCATCGCTAGGAACGAATGGCCTACATAAGCAGTGTGTGGAGGAGAGTGTGACTCGTCCTATGAAGGTGACCTTGAGACCTTCAGATAGGAATTCTAGGATAGGACGTTCCCAATACCACCTCGTCAGGGTATGGGAGACGCAACAGTATTAAGCTTAATACTAGGAGCACAAAGAAGCATGGGTTACCTGCAGAGGTCGAGGTCAGCTATGCGAGGACCAGGATGGTGCTTCCCCAAGAGAGGGGAGAATGAAGAAGAAGTAAGGGTCAGACATACTCTTTCATTCACGCAGACTAAGACCGGGTAACAACGCCCTCAACCTACTGCTACTTGTCCAAAAAGGAGCCTGAGGTTAGACCTGCTGTTGTGCAGCCACCACAGGGCCGATAGAAAACGTATCGAGGCTCCTGTGGGTCACGTCTTGCAGGTAGTGGGCTGTGAAGGTCGTCTGACGCTTCCAGACCCCAGCTTGAAGTACCTGCGTCACAGAGAAGTTTCTCTTGAAGGCCAGGGATGTAGCAATACCCCTGACATCGTGGGCCCGAGGGCGACATTACGGAGGAGGGTCAGGATTCAGGGCATGGTGGATAACCCTTCGAATCCAAGCTGAGATGGTGTTCCTGGTGACCCTCCTCTTAGTCCTGCCTGTGCTCACAAACAAAGCTCGCACTTGAGGACGGACTGCAGTCGTTCTCTTCAAGTAGTGCCTCAGACACCTCACTGGACATAGTAGCAGATGGTCTGGGTCGCTTGTTACAGAATGGAGACTCGTTATCCTGAAAGAGTCGAAGCGAGGATCCAGCACTCCCGGATTCTGAGTCTTGGCAACAAACTCAGGGACGAACCTGAACGTTACCTCCCCCCATCCCCTTGAATGGGCGATGTCGTACGAGAGACCATGAAGTTCACTAACCCGCTTGGCTGAAGCCAAAGCGAGTAGGAGAGCCGTCTTCCAAGACAGGTGGCGATCGGAGGCCTAGCGTAATGGTTCAAAGGGAGGTCTCTTAAGAGACCTGAGGACTCGAACCAAGTTCCAAGGAGGAGGTCTCACTTCCGACTGGGGGCAGGTAAGCTCATAGCTACGTATGAGTAAAGAGAGTTCTAGCGATGAAGAAATATCCATGCCCTTCAGTCTGAAGGCCAAGCTTAAGGCTGAGCGATACCCTTTCACTGCCGAGACAGAAAGGCGCATTTCTTCCCGCAGATAAACGAGGAAGTCCGCTATTGCTGGAATAGTGGCATCGAGTGGAGAGATACCCCTTCCACGACACCAACCACAAAAGACTCTCCACTTTGCTTGGTAGACTCCCTTAGAGGACCTTCACAGGTGCCGAGACATTCTCTCCGCAACCTGTTGCGAAAAGCCTCTCTACGCGAGGAGACGCTGGATAGTCTCCAGGTGCGAAGCCGAAGCGAGGCTACGGCCCTGTGAGGGACGCCGGAGTGGGGTTGTCTGAGAAGCTAGTGTCGTGGAGGAAGCTCCCTCGGGAGCTCCGTCAGGAGCTGCAGAAGGTCCAGAAACCATTCCGCGTGATGCCATAGCGGAGCTACCAGAGACATCAAACAGTTGACCGATAGTCTGGTCCTGTTGAGCACCCTTCTCATCAGACAGAACGGTGGGAAGGCGTACACGTCGATGTTGTCCCATCATTGGTGGAAAGCATCTTGCCAGAGTGCCTTGGGGTCCGGGACTGGGGAGCAGTACAGGGGCAGCTTGAAGTTCTAAGCTGTCGCGAACAAGTCCACAGTCGGGGAACCCCAGTAAGTCAGGACTTTGTTGGCTATCTGAGGATCCAAAGACCACTCGGTACTCACTATCTGCGAGGCCCAGCTCAGACTGTCGGCGAGCACATTCCTCTTGCCAGGAATGAAGCGAGCTGATAGTGTTATCGAGTGGATTTCGGTCCACCTCAGAGTCTCTACTGCAAGATGGGATAGCAGCTGCAAAAAAGTGCCTCCCTGCTTGTTGATATAAGTCACTACCGTGGTGTTGTCGCTCATCACCACCACGGAGTGACCTGCCAGGGACCGTTGGAACTGCTGAAGAGCCAGAGAGACGGCCTTCAATTCTAGCAGGTTGATGTGTAGGCACTTTTCTGATTCTGACCAAAGGCCTGAGGCCCTCTGGTTCAGAACGTGCGCCCCCCACCCTTCTTTTGACGCGTCCGAAAACAGAGTCAATTCCGGGGGGAGGACGAGAAGACTCACTCCCTTCCGCAGGTTCTCGTCGACCAGCCACCATCGCAAGTCCATCTGTTCTAGAGACCCCATTGGGATCAGAATGTCCGGGGAATCGGATCCTTGATTCCACCGGGACTTAAGCCGCCATTGAAGGGATCTCATCCTGAGGCGGCTGTTTGGAACCAGACGAGCCAGGGAGGATAGGTGACCTAAGAGACGCAACTACGATTGGGCTGGGAGTTCTTCTCGCCTGAGGAAGGGTTCCGCCACCCTCCTCAGCCTTGCTATCCGGTCGTCTGATGGAAAGGCTTTGTGGAGATTGGTGTCTAATAGCATGCCTATATAAACCAGTCGTTGGGACGGCTGCAGAGAGGACTTCTCGAGGTTTACCACGATCCCCAGATCCTGGCAAAGATCCAGAAGCCTGTCCTGGTGCCGAAGAAGGGTCGACTCCGAGTCTGCTAGGATCAGACAATCGTCCAGATAACGAAGGAGATGAATGCCGTTCCTGTGCGCCCAAGATGAAATCAGGGTGAACACTCTGGTGAACACCTGAGGAGCTGTGGACAGACTGAAACACAGCACCTTGAACTGGTAGATCTTGTCGTCTAGGCAAAATCTCAGGTACTTCCTGGAAGACGGATGGATTGGGATCTGGAAGTACGCGTCCTTTAGATCCAGTGTGCACATGAAGTCTTGTGGTCTCACCGCAAGTCTGACCGTGTCTGCTGTCTCCATGCTGAACCGGGTTTGCTTGACAAACCCGTTCAGAGCTGAGAGGTCGATGACAGGTCTCCAGCCTCCAGTAGCCTTCTTTACATGAAAGAGTCGACTGAAGAAGCCTGCGGAGCCATCAACGACCTCCTAGCACCCTTCTCAAGCATGGTCTCGACTTCGGCCTGAAGGGCCGCCTGAAGGGCCAGCCCCTTTGCCGATCCTGTGGCATGGGAGCTCAACGACACTGGATTCGCAGTCAGGGGAGGTTGAGATGTTGTCAACGGGACGCGATAGCCTTGGCCGATCACTGAGACCGTCCAAGCATCGGCCCTGTGTTGCTGCCACCTGCGGACGCAACGCTGAAGGCATCCCCCCACACGTGGACACGCAGGGGGACTGCCACCCCTAGGGCTTGCGGCCGCGGCCGCCACCCCTAGGAGTCTTGCCTCCCCTGGAGGACTTACCGCCCCTCTTGACCTTGGCTGGAAAGGGCTGGGGCTTAGACACCACCTTCTTAACTGCCGGTGCCTGCTTTGGAGCCTTACGAGGCTGTTGCTGCTGTTGCGGCGGAGCTGGAGGCTTATAGGGCCGAGCTGTAAGGGCCCTATGGAGGAGGGAGTCCGTGCTGGATTTCCTCCACCTCTCAGCCGTTCGCTCCATGTCTTGAGGCTCAAACAGGTTCTCCCCCAGAAGGGAAGCATGTCGGAGCCTACACACATCCACGGCGGGGACCTTCGGATGGAATCTCTCGGACACAGCATCGCGACGCTTCAACACCGAGTTGGCCCACAGGGTGGTAACCTGGTGCGCCAAAAACTCGATGGAGCGGGTGCCCGAGAGCAAGAAGGTCTCCAGGGCCTTCCTACTGGTCTCCTTGGACAAGTCCTCCGAGCGCAATAGGATGCCCAGAGATCCTAGCCAAAAGTCTAGCCACGAAGTGGCCTGCATGGCACACTTAGCGACCTTCTCGTGGCTAAGGATCTCTGCCCCTGAGAACAACACCTGCCGGGCAGAGAGCTTCTCAAGGGGAACTCCCTTCGCCAGCTCCTCCACAGAGTGATGGAGAGGAAGAGCGAGGCTGGACTCACCCAGAATCTCGAAATACCTCCTTTGCTGAAGACGAGGAGGAGGGATGAGCTTGTTCCCGGCAGAGGAACAACTGGAGGAGGCAAGAAACGCGAGCTGAGCGTTGGCCCTAGCTCTGGCACTCTTCAGACCCCGAGACCAGGGCAGAGCCGCACTGGACTTAGGGGCCTTCCGAACGTCAAACACTTCATCTAAGATAGGTTCTTTGCCTTCACGGGGGGCGATGACGGGATCCATAAGCCCGTTAAGTTGCCTTATCAGGCTTAGGACCTGCCAGAAGGCATGTTCGGATTCCTGCTGATCTCCTCCCTGTGGGCTGGCAGCTAAGTCTCCTGTCCCAGGGATCTCTTCCTGGGGTGAAGCATAGACGTTCCCCCGGGGAGCCGTGGGTTCCTGGCGAATCCTCGAAGATGATTTCGGGACGGTCTTGGAGTCCTTGGATTCCCTCCTGGGAGGGATACAGTATCCCAACAAAGAGGTTCGAGGAGCCCCTTCCTCACGAGACGATTCTCCTCCATGAAGCGAAGTCTCCCCCCTTGATGCCGAGGGGAAGACTACCGCTTCACTGAACTCACCCGAGGACGGAAAGGCCACGTCCACGGGAGAAGGAGAAAGCATTCGAGCAGGAGAAGGGGGTTTCGCGACAGACCTCTTGGGAACCAACTTCGCCCTGGGGGAAGTCACCACGAAGTCCACTCCTCTCTTTCTCTTCAGCGTAGGAGAGACAGACGTTGGTTTATTAACGTGGTCGGCGAGTGCTGGCTTCATAACCCTCACTAACGCCCGCGCCAGAGGACCAAACCAAGTCTGTTGCTCCAAGGACACAGAGTCCGAAATCCTCGCTAAAGGGAAAGGGATCGGGTGATCCTTTGGAGTGGACACCACAGTACCTGCCTGAAAAGGTGGGGAAGAATGATGCACTAACCTCTCCTCAGTATCATCCTTGTCCTGCACTACAATCCTGTGTTTGGGTGGAGGCGATCCCGAGCGTTGTCTAGGAACACGCGCTCCTGCTGTTACCACCGGCTGCGAAATTCGCCGCGAACGATGGTCGCGCGGGCGCGCAGGCGAGCGGTCGCGCGGGCGCGCAGGCGAGTGAGTGTGAGGGTGTACAGGTGAATGAGCGCGTGTCCGAGTCGGCGAACGAAAGCGTTGGCGCGATGGTGAGAAAATGCGCTGCCGCATGGGTGAGGAAGATCGCTGGCGATGTAGATCAACAGGCGATTGATGGTGAGCTGGCGAGCGCTGATGTGCAGGTGGGCGATGGCGCGTTGTCGCATGGTGACGAGTTGGCGAGCGATAGCGCGCAGCACACGCAGGTGAGTGATCGCGCGATGGCGAGCTAGTAGATGGCGAACCATGTACCTTCAGAACCTCTGGCCGACGAAGCGTTGGAGAACGCGTGCGCACAGGTTGTAAATCACGCGGGCGGTCCGGAGATTGCTGATAAACAGGTGATTGCTGACGCGTAGGAGAACGCTGATGAATAGGCGATACTAAAATCGCCTGTGCGCGCTGGCGAGCAAGTGAACGCTGGCGAGCAGGTGATCGCTGGCGCGTAGGTGATCGTTGACGCGTAGGAGAACGCTGATGAATAGGCGATACTAAAATCGCCTGTGCGCGCTGGCGAGCAGGTGATCGCTGGCGCGTAGGTGATCGCTGGCGAGCAGGAGATCGCTGGCGAGCAGGAGGGCGACGCGTGAGATCCTGCGAAGGAACAGGTGGCGCGGCGCGTTCACGAACAGGAACAGGAAGATCGTAGGCGCATGGGCGAACATGTGCTTTTGACACGCGCTTGAGAACGCGAACGTTGTTGCGTAGACACAGGATGAGAGAGCTCAGGAGACTGATGGCGCGCAGGGAGTTCAACAGGAACTGCAGGATGGTCAGAGACCACAGGGCGATGATCCTCAAAAGAGCGCTGACGCTCAGAAGAGCGCTGACGAGCAGGAGAGCGCTGACGAGGAGGGCGAACATCAGGAGAGCGCCGGCGAACAGGAGAGCATTGACGAGCAGGAGAGCACTGACGATCAGGAGAGCGCTGACGAGCAGGAGAGCGCTGACGAGCAGGAGAGCGCTGATGAGCAGGAGAGCACCTGTGCGCTAGCACTGCACGTGGAAGGGAAGAATCCCTTTGCCCCGAAGGGACCGTTGCCCGTCGGGTGACGAGTTCCCCAGAAGGTGAAGATCTAGCAGGAGTTGGAGAACGGTCTGCAGAGAGGTCCAAAGGAGCAGGAGCTTTAGGCTGAGTATGACGAGGAGAGTCCTCTTCAGAGGAAGAAGATCCAAAAAGGCGCCTCTTAACCCCATTATAAGGGGAAGGGAGGCCCTTGCGACGCAGCGGACAATGAGCATTACGGCGGAGGCGGCCACGGGGAAGATCATCAGGACCATCAGTCCTCCGAAGGGGAGTCTCAGTCAAAGCACTTCCCTTAGGAGGAAGCTGAACAGCAGAAGAGCCCGAAGGACTCACTTCTCCCTTCGAAGGATGTACGGAAGGGGGAGGAGAGCCATCAGCACCATCATCCTCAACTGCATCTGCAGAGGATTGCCCAGCCACGTCGGAGGCCTCTGCCACCACGACGTCAACGATAGACAGAGGGTCTACCTCTGCTACCGCTGGTGACTGCTTAACGGCGGCCCCCCACGAGACAAGGTCAATCAAGGCGACCCTGGAGGGCAAGCCCCTAAACCCCAGGGAAGCCCAAATCTGTAAGAGATCATCATTAGACAAGGAGTTATCAATGGCCTCCCCCGGAGGAGGGGGAACCGCCCCGCTATGGGAGGCGACGCCCTCTCCCCCCACCCAAGGTCGGGAAACAGAACTAGGGCCTGCGCTACCACTCGGCCGACTCTCCTTAGGAGCCGGTCGAGGGGGAGCTTCGGAGGAGGTTTGGGCGGTGAAAGAAGAATCCCGAGAACCTTCCTCCTTCAAGGCAACCCCCGAAGGAGAACGGTCTCTCTTGGACTTCTTCTTTCGCCGGCGGCCAAACCTCTCCCACTGGGAGGCAGACCACTCCCTACACTCACAACACATGTTTTCCTGGTCACACCGTCGGCCCCGACACTGAGGGCAAAGGGTGTGAGGGTCCGTATCTAAGGCCGACATAAAGGTCCCACAAGGGCGGCCAGCAACACCAGGGCACGTACGCATTGTAAGATAATAATAACGAAAGTCAACTTCAAACCAACACACAAGCTGTAGAAAAGAAAAAGCAGAAAAAAGATTAAAGGCTGTCAACGAGGACGATGAACAGACACGTCTGTTCACCGCCGAGCCAAAAGTGAAGTGAAGCAAGTCACCGGTGTGTGGGGGGGAGGGGTAGCAAGCTACCCTTCCCCTACCCCCCGCTAACTAGTGCGGGGGTAATTAACCCTCGTTAAAACTATTGGCTCGTCATTTCAGCTGCGCTAAAAGGTAAACCCAATGTAAATAGCGTGGTTTGTATTTCGGTTACGGAACAACTAGCTGTTTGGCTTCACCCAGGGTCTCCTTTCTTATGTAGGTTAGTACAAAAAATGAAACCTTAACACCTCGCTAAACCTTGCTACGAAAGGTCTGCGGCCGACGCAAGCTGTGTGTCGAATTACTAGCAATGTGACTGTCAAGGAACAAGTTATTCCGAGTCCATAGGAAATAACGGAGTTGATCAAGACTTTCCCAATACCACCTCGCTGGGGTATGGGAACGTAACAGTATTGACCAAATACTAGGTACACAAGAGCTATGGCTTACCTGCAGTGGTTGAGGCCAGCTTGTGCAGAGAACCCAGGATGCTGCTTTCCCTAAGAGAGGGGAGGATGAAGAGAAGAAGAGCCAGGGTCTTTCCTTTTTATTCACACAGATTAAAACTGGGTAAGAGTGCTCTCAACCTTCTTGTACTGTACTAGTCCAATAAGGAGCTCGAGGTACTAAACCAGCTGTTGTGCAGCCACCACAGGACCAATAGAGAACGTATCGAGTCTCCTGCGGACCACATCTTGCAGGTAATGGGCTGTGAAAGTCGTTTGACGCTTTCACCCCTGCTTATAAAACCTGCAACACAGAACATCGAGGCCTCTGGGTTGACGTGTTGGAGGATTTCCTGGATTCAGAGCGTGATCAATAACTCTGCGAATCCATGCAGAGATGGTGTTTTTAGTGATCCTCCTCTTGTTTCTCCTGGCTCTGACGAAGAGCGATGGCACTGGGGGACGAGGTGCAGCTGTTCTCTTGAGGTAGAGCCTCAAAATCCTTACTGGGCATAGTAACAGATGATCTGGATCGTCAGTTATGGAGCGGAGACTCGTTATCTGAAAGGAATTGAAACTAAGATCCGATACCACTGGATTCTGAGTCTTAGCAACAAACTCAGGGACGAAGCTGAATGTTACCTCTCCCCATCCCCTTGAATGGGTGATGTCATAGGAGAGATCATGAAGCTCATTGACTCGTTTGGCCGAAGCCAAGACGAGTAGGAACACAGTCTTCCAAGAGAGGTGGCGATCTGTTGCCTGGCATAATGATTTATATGGAGGCCTCTTTAGAGACCGAAGAACTCAAACCACGCTCCACAAGGGAGGTCTCACTTTTTACTGAGGACAGCTAAGTTCGTTACTCCGTAGGAGTAAGGAAAATTCCCGCCATGAGATGACCATTCCTTTAAGTTTAAAGGCAAGGCTTAAGGCTGAGCAATAATCCTTCACTGCCGAAACTGAGAGGCGTATTTCCTCCCACAAATACACGAGGAACTCCGCTACTGCTGGAATAGTGGCGAGTGGAGAGATACCCCTTCCACGACACCAACCACAGAAGACGTTCCACTTTACCGGGTAGACTGATGCTGATGATATCCGCAGATATCCAGACATCCCCTTTGCAACCTGTTGCGAAAATCCCCTCTGAATGAAGAGATGCTGGATAGACTCCAGGCGTGAAGTCGTAGCAAAGCTACGGCTTTGTGGTAGATGTTGACATGCGGTTGTGCGAGTAAATTGTGTTGTGGAGAAAGTTCTCTAGGGGGCTCCGTCAGCAGCAGAAGGTCCGGAAACCATTTGTGTGATGCCATAGCGGAGCTATGAGGGTCATTAAAAGATTGACTGATGTCCTGGTCTTGTTGAGTACGCTTTTCATCAGACAGAACGGAGGAAAGGCGTAAACGTCGATGTTGTCCCATCGTTGTTGGAATGCATCATGCCAGAGAGCCTTGGGGTCTGGGACTGGGGAGCAGTACAGTGGGAGCCTGAAGTTCAGGGCCGCTGCAAACAGATCCACTGTCAGAGAACCCAACAACGTCAAGACTTTGTTAGCTACTAGATGATCCAAAGACCAATCGATACCCACTATCTGAGTTGCTCTGAGTGAGAGGGATAGTTAGCTACTGTCCCTACCCCCTACTAACTGGCAGGATGGGTAGTTATCCCTCGCTTAATTTCAATGACTCGTCCTTTCAGCTTCACCGAAAGTAATACCCCTATAAACAGCGTAGGTTTGTATTCCAGATACGCAACAACTGAGACCTTTAATGAGAGTATAATTTCAGCAAAGCTGTAAACAGCCATTAAGCCGTTTAACAAGGTAAACACAGCTTGCTGTCGGGTATTTTGTATTTTCCTAACTATACAAACCATAAGTTCTTTACTATGAGTAACTCAATGCAGATGGGTGTTCACCGTCATAAAGAACTCAAGCAAAGTGGCAGCCAATCCCCTGCCAAAGGGAAAATAATGGGGGAGCTCTCTCTAGCTCAGGCTACACAAATCAATCACTCACCCACTTTTGACTGCTGCAGGACTAACTAGGGGAAGATGATGGCAGTATGTGTATAGGGGTTTCCTCTTTGAGCTTTTCCTTGAAAGGGTTGTCTTGGTTGAAAATGCCTCTTAGCAGTGTTCTGCTGAGAAGAGTTAGGGAAGGGTTTATGTGCTTGTCGTGGTGCACGTGAGCCTTAGGCATAGTAAATACCGAAGAGGTGGGGCAAGATGTAACGGCACTGAGTCTTGGCTGGCTTTCTTCCATTTCTGTGCTACTGTCTTGGCTTTGTCCACAGGGAACAAGGAAAGAGAGGAGACTGCAGAAGGAGGACCTCCCTCTTCGGCACCTGCTTCATGAACTTCAAGAGTCAAAAGAACCTCGTCGTTTTAGGTTCCAATAGCTCACTGACTGGCAGCATTGTGTGCCAGAAACTCAACAGCCTTGGCTCCGAACATAATTGATATCCTTGATGAACTTCCTCTCTGGCTTGGACAGATTTTCATTGTCCGCCAGGTAGCAGACTGTACCGGCCCAGTAGTCCACTCAGGAAGAAGCCTGAAGGATTGCCATTGCAATCGTCTGCATTACCGGGGCATCGCCCGGAGTGAAGATGAGTGGCTGCGAAGCCATGGGTCATGGCACGGGGCCAAGACACTCGATCCTGGCCTGACGGTAAGCCACACGGGTGCCATTCAAGCTCCCCAAAGAGAGGTGATATCAAAAGGAGCCCTTTCCTTACGACTACGACTGGCCCTCCTGGACCTCCCAGGCACAAGGATTGGGGTGAAAGGAACAATGGAAGGGGTAGAATACACAGGGGTAGTGTCAGGGAAAGTGGTAACCCCGGTCACAGGGACAGCACGCACTTTAGGCCAAAGGACAACTCAAGCCCAAACCCGGGTTCAACATCTCCCAGTGCCAAGATATTTCTGCCTGCACACTGAAGCTTTCAGACTGGTGAGGGGGGGATGGGGCTTCTCACCTACACCTTCCACCAGCTGTAAAACTGCTCGCTAAACAACTCTAACGACTGAGTCCTGCTTGCACTGAAACAATCCCCCTATTAAAGGACGATAGTTTGTATATCGCGTAGGAACAAGTACTATATATTTTCATATGTACTTGGTTAGAACTTAAAGCATAAATTTTCCTATACTCATAAGATCATCCAAACGTCAAAAATCATTTTTGCCATTGTATGAATAACATATTATCAGTCTTGTTCACCAAATAGATGAGAATAGCCACTCTTAAATCTCTATAGTAAAGTACACAGCAAACTAGGTTAGGTTAGGTAATATACATATGACGCAAACCATAAGATAGTTTAGGGTAGGATTAATAACTAAGTCTAATCCTACCGGAAGGAAGTTTATCAATAAGCAAAAACATACCAGGGTAGTGTGTATAACGTTGGGTCATCGAATTTTTGTCCACTAAAATACTCGCTCACTCGGCTAACACACATAGCGCAACACGTACCACTTGCTAGAACAGAGGAGTAATAAAATATTGTTTAATTACGAGTGCAGCAAGCCACGACGGAGCAAAGACCAGTAAGCGCATAATTAGTGTTAGCTCATTAATCGACATAATCATACATACAATAAAATATGGGTGACGACAATAGCAAGGTTCCTCGTTTTCTATGTGAATAACAGGCCTGGTAACCCGACGATCTACACACATACCCCTTTCTAAATTCCAAAACTAGTCTGGCCTATCCACCTTTCTGAATCTTTATCACAGTACTCTATAACAATAGGGTAGGAATGCAGCAACAGTAATGTCGGAGAACTTGTAAGAGCCACGATGGAGCAAAGACCAGTAAGGGAATAATTAGTATTAGGTCATTAATCGACATAATCGTATATACAATCAAATATGGGTGACAACAATAACAAGGATCCTCGTTTTTTAAGCAGGCCTGGTAACCCAACGATCTACACGTACCCCTTTCTAAATTTCAAAAGTACCCTATATTATCTGCCTTCCCGACTTCTTATCACACTACTTCATAACAATAGGGTACAACAATAATGTCGTAGAACTTGTAAGAGCAAATCGCTGCAGTGTTGTACCTTCGCAGCAATTCTTAATATAATTTCACTTTAATTATATAACTTTCGCCAAAGAAAATAAAATTACGCTTGTGTCGTAACCAAGTATCTCCAAGTGCTCATATAATAAGTTGACGATAAACGAGCAATATGCGAGTGAAATGTTGAATACCTTGGAAGGTATACGATAAACTGAAATTAAAAAGGTCCCCTGCTGTATAGGACCAAAAGAGCACCCCTTAAAGTAAAAATAAAGTAAGACAAAGACAATTGGTGGGCGTGGTCGAAAATAATTTGAGTAACACCGGTCTGTCAAAAATAGTGTATTTGAAGAGGTCTATTCGATTGTGTGGTCCCATGTCTTAATATTGCACTGCACAATAATAAATAAAACAAGAATACCGGCACTAAAAATATTTTCATGGATAGAGCCATCTTAGTTAAAAAAAAAAATACAAGAATAAGGGATTGTAATACTTGTAGGATAACTGATGAGCACATACAACTTTGACAGCTCCACTTTGATCCCTTCGCTTAGTTCGCTAGAGTCGCCAAAGTGTTCCTGACACCTGAGGTTATTGGCCGATTCCATGTTCCTCATTGCTCTCTACACAACAATGGTATTGTGGGCATACTACTAGAAGACGTTTAGTAGGTCCAAAATGCTGTAATCCGCAGGAAATTCGTTATCATTTGTTACCTCCTACACAGACAGCACAAAACCTTTACTTCTAACTTCAAGGGTCTTTCTAATGCACCGGGCAACCTCTTTAGTTGTTGTTTCTAAATTCCCTATTTCTATGTTATTATTTCTAAATTTTCTTAGTCATTACAGTTAAACATATGTTCAGTAAAAAAGAGAATACCGACCTTGAGGTTATTGGCCAACTGCCCTTCGTTTCCGACATTCGACAATAGTCACAATACAATAATAAAAGAAAATTTTAGTCTTTGCAACAACACCTCTTATACCACCTTCTTGCTTTATATTATTATTATTATTATTATTATTATTATTATTATTATTATTATTATTATTATTATTATTATTATTATTATTATTATTATTATTATTATTATTATTATTATTATTATTATTAGCTACAACCCTAGCTGGAAGAGCAGGATACAATAAGCACAAGGGCAAGGGAAAACATAACCCGGAAAGGTAATAAGGAAATAAAATAAGAAATTATTAATTCAGCCTATATTCATAAAGAAGCAATTTTAAAGAAATAGCGATGATAGCAATGGTAGGTTATATAACTAAGAAACAAACGTCTTTAATTCACAGTTTGTTGCGATCTCTTAGAAGGGAAGGGTGTATTCAGAAAGTCTTGGAGTCTGTAAAACAATGTAGAGAAGTCATACGAGAGAAATTTGTTTGCTTGTTTTCCAGCCAACGTTAAAAATAGGACTTTAATGTCAGTTATGTTGTCATTACTATTGTAATTTAAAAGGTCAAGCATTCGTATGGAATAGACATAAATCTTAATAACTTTCAAAGAAAGTTTCCACAGAATACAATAAACACAAATGAAGAGATAATAATAATAATAATAATAATAATAATAATAATAATAATAATAATAATAATAATAATAATAATAATAATAATAATAATAATAATAATAATAATAATAATAATAATAATCATCATCATCATCATCATCATCTGTCTACTACAATCTATACCCAAAGTACAACTTAAGAAATTACAAATTATAATGAATATAGGAGTAAGATTGATAAAAGTTGTACTATCCCGAAAGAAAATTATTCCTATACTGGTCTTTATTAAAGCCAGAATTGAGTTTAAGATATGTGCAATGACATCACGTTATCAAAACCGGGCGATCCAAACATTTTAATTTTCTTATTACTATAACTGATTTACTTTAGTAAGACAAGGTAAAGATTCAACCGGACACATATGGTAAGTACACTGTTTAAAAAAATAAAACTGTAATTCTACTCGGAAATTCTCCGTAGAAATATACTTCTCAGCCGTATTTTAGTAAAATGCAGGCGATCGTAATTTTTTACCCTACTTTGTTATTATCTTTTAAGGGTTAGTGACCGTAATATCACTCCTTTACGTCAATATATCAGTTTTTAAAATGGTAAATGCCTGGTAACAGTTAATCAAGGATTTTTACTGTTTTCACAGCAATTTTTTAACAGTGCAGCTCTTCTAGGAGAAAGCTACTCCAAATTCAAACCATTGTTCTTTAGTCTTGACTCTCTTGCGTAGTACCATAGTCTCTGTACTATGGTTTCCCCACTGCCTTGGGGGTAAAATGCACTTGCTTAAGGGTACAATCGAGCACACTATTCTATTGTATCTATCTTCCTCTTGCTATTTTGAAGTTTTTGTAGTTCATATATGAAAGGTTTACTTTTAATGTTGTTACTATTCTTAAACTTCTCTTGTAGTTTATTTACTGATTTCCTTTCTTCACACGGCTATTTTCCCTATTGAAGCCCTTGGGCTTATAGCATCGTGCTTTTTAATCTAGGCTTTTAATAATAATAATAATAATAATAATAATAATAATAATAATAATAATAATAATAATAATAATAATAATAATAATAATAATAATAATAATAATAATAATAATAATAATAATTTCCGTTTAAAATTTATTGAAATTCATTGTGCTAGTAAATATAAATTGAAATAAATTTACAATAACGAAAGCTAGTAAACATTTTTTTCAAGTACGTATAACTTTTATTGTTACAATTAAGGGCACCACTCCAGGTTAAAACTGCATTTAGGATCGCAACCAAAATAGTTTGGGAAACATAGATCTAAGGGAATTTCTACACATCGTGCGGCCAACGAATCGTATCCACACGAGAAGAGTTACAGATGGTTTCACGTAATTTGAGGCACGGTGTACCTCTGTTGTAGGGTTTAGAGCTTTCAAATATGCGGCCCCACGACTATATAACAAGCTCCCATTGTTTTATTTTATTTCAATTGTTCATTATTTCTCATATCGTTTATTTATTTCCTTTCCTCGTTTGGCTATTTTTCCCTGCTTTACCAACTTGAGTTTTAGCTTAGCTAATAATAATAATAATAATAATAATAATAATAATAATAATAATAATAATAATAATAATAATAATAATAATAATAATAATAATAATAATAATAATAATAATAATAATAATAATAGACATCCGAAAGGTTGAAGATATTAAGGCTTTCAAGAAGTTGAAGACTGTTTTTCTTAGTGTTTCGATAATGCGGATTTGATAATTAACGCAGATTATGCTGTATGATGCTCTAAATACCTAAGAATATATACGACGAATAGACTTTGTAGGTTTTGAAGTGCGTACGATTTCCCTGTGTGAAAAGAACGAAAAAAAAAAACGCATTTAAAGTAAGTAAAGCAAAGATTGAGTAAGATATGAAATCATTGATTGGTATAAAAATTGATGCTTTATTCCAGATGCTCTCCGTGATGATAATACCAATCAAATAAAGCGAACCTGCCTTAAGTTTATTGATAAAGCGCATTTGGCATTGGAAGAAAATAGAAGAATATATGGCTGGAGTTATGAGGCGAAAGTATTTCCGAACACAAAGGTTATAATTAGTGAAATAGGACGCGTGGGAAGAGTTAGCAGTTGACTTACTAATGTTAACCTAAAAACTTTCCTGAAGGATTTTTGATAGTTAGAAGATAACAATGGAATTGAATTATTGGACTAGTTATGAGGTAGGATAATGTCTGCTACAAATGCCAACATCATACAATGTTAAGAATTTACCGTAAAATGGGTAAAAATCCTGGAATAAAACTTGCCAGACATTTACGGTTTTAAAAACGAATACGTTAAGGAGTCATACTACGCTCACAAACCACTAAAAGATAATAACAAAGTATGGTAAAATTATGGTCGCCTGTATTTTACTGAAATACAGTTGATAGCAGTATATTTTACGGGGAATTTCCGATTAGAATTACGTTTTTTAACAGTGTACAAGAAACATCGGGATCAAATTACATTATCTTGATAGCTGTGCAGAAAATTGTCCCACTCATTCTAACTTCTTATATCCTGTGCTCAAACTAGAATTTTTACTAACTAAACTGCTGTAATCTCTATTTTTTTCGGCCGTAGTACGAGGCCTTGGGGGCTTGAATTAAACTTTTTTATGCAAGCTAATGGCTTATTCGTCTATCAACCATATAACCTGAATGCTATCTTCTATCTCTACCAGAACTAGCCTTTGAATTCACTGTAGATAAGGCCATTTATGGGGATAAAGTTAAGGTAGGTAACGTGTTGGCAAAAATTTATTAATAAAATTTCAACTAAGATAGCTAGTACTAAAATGAAGGCTACTTTTGCACTTGACTATTTTCTATTTGCTGCCTGGATGTCTACATTTAATAACAATGTTTATATTGATTTTGAATAAACAATTAATGGATTTGGTGCAGTGACTAAAATACATATGGATCACATCTTGAATTCGGTTAATTCTAATAGTTAGCCCTTCTCCATCAGGAGGTTCAATACTACACAGTACTCTAGAAGTTTTATTCCATCTGCGACCAAGTTATGGAATGATCTTCCTAATCGGGTAGTTGAATCAGTAGATCTTCAAACGGTCAAACTTACAACAAATATCTTTATGTTGATTAGGCTGACAAAGTCTTTTTATAGTAGATATATGAATTATCTGTTTTAAATTTAATGTTGTTAATGTTTTTAGAATATTTTATTCTAATCGTTCATTACATCTTATATTGTTTATTTATTTCCTCATTTTCTTTCCTCACTAGGAAATTATTTCCTGTTGGAACCCTTGGGCTTATAGCATCTCGCTTTTCCAACTAGAGTTGTAGCTTAGCTAGTAATAATAATAATAATAATAATAATAATAATAATAATAATAATAATAATAATAATAATAATAATAATAATAATAATAATAATAATAATAATAATAATATGATATGCATTTATAGTAATCTATATTAAATGACTAACAGTTAAAAGGCTGAATTAAGAAGAAGAAGAAGAAGAAGAAGAAACATTCTTGTTTTCAAGAATGGTGAAATTATAGCTTTGGCATTCATAATATGATCGTTATTATATTTAAGAAATGGGGTTCTACATGTTGCTTCCATCAAAAATAGGTCCTGGGCTGTTAAACGAAAAACTGAACAGCGAACGAATTTGCATATTACACGAAATTGAATAGGTATAAAATGATCAATTAATAGATAATTTCAAAGCTTCGTAGCTTACATTCAATACTATAATTTAGTTTTATTTCCTTTAACCTTAAACAAACCATAATGAAAATCTTAAGTTTTACTTTTATCTCATTTTGTTGAAGTCAGTTGAGATAATACATTGTTATCAGTTTGACAACCAATTGAGGTACGCTTGCTATTTTCAAACTCTTCTTTCAGATTTATAGCTTTACTTTCATATACCTCCAGCTCCCTGCTATGATCTTGGGACATATCCACGCTTATATCTTGTTCTTTTAACTTTCCTAATTAAGGGCATTTGAATAAATGTTCTGTAAAATCTGTATTATCTTCTTCTTTGTATTTTCCCCTAAGATTTGCTTTTGACAATTTTGGGCATGGAAATAAATGTTCTGTATTATTTTATCTATTTATTTTATTTTTTTTTTGTATTTCCCCCTAAAATTTGCTTTTGGCAATTTTGGGCATGAAAATAAATGTTCTGTATTATCTTCTTTGTATTTTCCCCCTAAAATTTGCTTTTGGCAATTTTGGGCATGAAAATAAATGTTCTGTATTATCTTCTTTGTATTTTCCCCCTAAAATTTGCTTTTAGTTTGATCATGTTTAAACTTTACCTTCATTATAACGATTGCCTTATCCATATACATTTCTATAATGTAAGGATTTGGGCCATTTTCTTCTATCAATTTTTTTTTTCATCCCTTTCTTCTCTTCTTCAATAGTTTCTTTCGATCTTTTCTATAATTATTTTTATTTTTTTTTTTCAGTCTCCCCCCCCCCCATTTCTTATTTCTATTCCATGTTTGATTTTCTTCGATGCTGCTATTCCAGCACCTTCCATAAGGGTTCTTCAAATGACCTTCCATTATCTCTCTGATTAGTATATTTTCAGCAGAGTATATGATGTTAGAAAAAACATTATTTTGTTTATATTCTATTCTGCAAGAAACTGGCCACAGTCCTAATTTTTCTGCAAGGTAGCCTAGTAGGGAGTACTTGCTTGTCCTTCAAACGTATTTATTAGTATTCTGTATTGAAGGTTTTCCAAATATTTTCATATCTTTTTCTCTTATTTCATTTTAGGTCTCTACGTTATTAAATAGTAAATGTTTTAATATTTATAATCAGGCTCAGGTTCAGAGTCGAGACATATCCTTTGCAAAGGCGCCTCTAATAATTTAAAGATTTGAGTTTATCTTTTTTATATGTAATTTTGTTTTTCTCTCTACATCAGGTATAAAAAAATTTTCTTCTCTTACCAAATAAAAATCATATTATCAATGCCTTCAAGTCTTCCTCGCGATGTTGTTGTTGCTCAATTAATTGATTTGTTTCTTTTCCATATTCTTGGCAAAAATAAAAAAGTAAAATCTTTATTTAAAAGAAATACAATTTATAACTTCTCTTTGTTTTTATTTATTATGTTTAGTTTTAACGTATTTTTCTTGCTCTAAAATATAATAGCCTACTAATGCAAATGTATTGGCATATATTTGTTCTTTGTTTTCTTTCTTCAACTTTCTACATTTATATCTCTAAGCTAATTTTACTTTCTAATCTTTTCCATCAGTATCCCACTTTCTGGTTCCTGATTTGATTTCAGTCTTGGTCATTCTTATTTGCCTTATATCCAGGTTTAATTCTTTCAGATACTTTGCTGGTGGTTTCCGCCATCTTCCTTCTTTTTCGTGTATGTCCCAGATTACTGTTATCAATATCTCCTTTTCTTCCATTCAGGGTATTGATTATGTACTGCAGCTTCCCCTCTATCATCCTCGTCTTCATAGATGTCCATATCTCTCCCCTTATTGTAGTATTATCTGTTCTTTTAATGACACATAACACCTAATATTTTACTATATACCATATTCTCTATCCTTTGTAGTTTCTCTTTTTCAGTTTCCATTAAATTCATAATATATAAGTTTATAATCTCCTCCACCTTAAATTAAAGATACCGAAGTAGTGAGCTCAATCAAATATCTAGGAACAACAATTTCAAACAAGAGAAACTGCTTTCTAGGACACTCAGAATAAATATTAAAAAAAGGAGATAGATGAGTTACAAATATTAGAAAAGACAACTTATAGATTAATGCTAAGAGCTCCAAAGTATACACCAATCAGTGCATTAAAATCAGATGTTGGGTCCCCCTGTTACTGCACCAGATATATAAAAGCGAAACTCAGCTATGTGAAATATATCACGAAAGACAACGGAAATGCATTTGTGAAAAAATATTTCTTGAAATGTTTGAAAAACAACATATGAAATGGGCAAACACAATCAAACAATATCTTCAAATTCTGGACTTGGACATGGACCTCTTCAATGTCAAAGATCTGGATAAAGCAATGGAATAATTGGAATAATCAATATATGAGGATGGTATAAAAAAAGGTGTGTTATAACTTTACAATAGATGGAAACCACATATAAAGGAAGAAGAAAACATTTATGGAAACAGACAAAATTCAGCGCTACTTTTTAGAGCACACGCCAACACCTGCAGTGAAAGAAGAGATTGAGACATGTTGATAAAAAGTACAAATTATGTGAATAGGAAGAGGAAACTCTGGTGCACTTCTTATCTAGACTGCAAAAAAAAATAAATATCTTAATAACGAGTGCATTTTCACTAATGAAACCACACCCAGAAAAGAAAGAAGACAACAAAAAGCTTGCTACCATTTTAAATAGAAAATGAGGATACATTTAACATAGACTATCATTTACAAAATATATGAAGCCATAAAATGTTAAACAAAGTCTAAAACAACATTGGAAGAAGTAAAATATAAGCAAAAAATAACAACAGAGGGGCGCCGTTGCAGAGGTTACGACCCAATACAATAATGGATAGATTACGAGACCTTGCAGATGTGAAATAACTAAGCATCTGGTTGCCATGACAACACACAGGCCAAGAATTGCCGCAGGGTAAAGAAGAGGTGAAAGTAGAGAGAGGGAGAGTGAAGTGATCCTGCCTGCCTGCCTGCACTACCATCATGTCTCAGCTCTCCAGTTGTCACGAACTGGAACGAAACTCCAGGGATCCGTTGGGTGAATATATAAGTTTCTCTTGCATTATAGCTTATATGTGGTGCTCTGTTATTTTACATTTCTTTAGGGTTAGGCTAAACTTACGCTAAACTTAGTTATGATGACGTTGCTTAGGTTAGATTTAAATGCCTATGAGATACATACAGACATAACTTTATTTAACCAGACCTATGGTATAGGGATTCCACTGTCCAATCTTCCATTGGGGGTGTAGGGATGGGTGGGAGTCTACCAAAATTTAACCAATTAGGATCTATCAGTTAATACTCATCAGAAAGTGATTAGTAGTACATCTGCGATGGACACTAGCGATTTCCAGCATAGGTGATAATGCAAGCTGACAATACCAAGCATGATTGGGCCTCAATCTCGGCTACAGTTCTAATAGTTTTTGCTCCGCCGTGGCTCGCTGCACTCGTAAAATTAATATCATATCACTGCTCCTATGTTCTGGCAAGCGGTATAGGTGGAGCCACACTTGCAAACTGAGTGGGTCATTATGTCGGGGATATTTTTTTACTTGCACATGAGAAACAAAAGCTTATATGGGTACAGCACTGGCAGGAAAACTTCATATATTGACTTTCTTTATGCTCCTTTACACTTTCTGTGCCCCTTTATTGACCCCTTTTACATTCCTTTACGCTTTCTATGCCCCTTTATTGACCTCATTTACATTCTTTTATGCTTTCTATGCCCCTCTATTGACCCCTGTTACGTTCCTTTACGCTTTCTATGCCCCTTAATGACCTTCTTTACATTATTTTACGCTTTTTATGCCCCTTTATTGACCTATTTTACATTCCTTTACGCTTTCTATGCCCCTTTATTGACCGCCATTACATTCTTTTACGCTCTCTATGTGCCTTTACGGTCCTTTACACTATTCAGTAACTTTCTGGGTTTCCCATTTATAGTTCTTTAAGCCATTCATAACATAAAGATATACCAGGAACACATCGTATTTTCACTGAAAGGATTATTGATAACTTATGCAGTTTGACCTGGCATTCTAGGATGTCACAGATGTGGCATTTCCTTACCTAGTAAGTAAGGCCAAAGCATTTTAGGTTAGGTTAGGTGGGGAACCTTAGGTTAGGTCATATACCTGTGTTTGTTTCCTTTGTGAAATGTGGATTTTTTGGTTTATCTTTTTGTGTTACTTGTGTCTTTTATAACTAGAAAAATGCTGATCTCTTACAGATATCACCATCCAAGTCACTTAAATCTCCAAAAATATTTTTTAAACTACACTAGGAACATCTGATTTCTCTGAAAAGGTTATTGATTACTTATGCAATATTAGCTCTAAAAATTGTGAAATTTGGATTTAGTGGTACTGTGCCCATGGATGCAGATCATAATGGTTTAGACTAACCTGGCCAATGGCCAGACATGTCACAGCCTCTAAGGCAGTGGTTCCCAACCTTTTTTCTGTCATTTCCCCCCTGCACCCAGTTCAGCCATCCAGATATCCCGCTTCATGCCCCGCCCAGCCCTCATGCCCACTCACCTGCCTCAGAAATGGGTATGATATTCCAATTCTCCCCTTGAATATCATGTCAGTGAGAAATGATATGATCATATCACAATTGAATGGCTAACAACAAATTGCCGCACGTACTATGTGGACATTTTCCGCTTGTTTTAGTTAGTAGGTACTGTAGTGTAATTATTTTCCCCCTGGAAGCTTCAAATTTCCCCCAGGTTGGGAACCACTGCTCTAAGGGTTTGTTCATATATAGATACAAACCTTTGTCCTTTAATAGCAGTATACTTTCATAGAAGCTAGAGCTCGGCTGTTAGAATTTCCACTTTTTTTTTTTAGCCGCTAGATAGTACAGGCGTACTGCATGTATCCTCATCTATCTATTTTATTCTTTTGCTTTTTATTAGATTAATGTGTTGGCCGATCACCATGTGTGAGAAATATTTAAGAAAGAATTTTCATCTGCTTCCTGATAGCTGTCGCTGTGATAGTTTTCTGGGCAAACCTGCTGATATCCACATTCTCGTTTCTGTTAGATAACATTACTGTTTGCTATTTATTCCATTGCTAGTACAGTATAGCTTTGTGACAATGATGCTAATATAATCCTGAGGGGCTGGCATTCCATAGACACCGATTGGCTCTAACAGAGGAAGGTTTTGCTGCCATCGATTGTGAAGGGGAGGGGAGCCGTCTTTTTTCTTAGCTTCAGTGTCTTCCCATTCCCAGAAAGGTGTTAAGGACATATCACCTGGTGGTGTTGTCTCTTCATAGAGTTCTTATGGTTGCTTTCCCTGTGGGAGTGTCATCATTGGTCTGTATGACCCTTTAAAAGGTGACCTTGAAGTTCCTCCCTGTCCTCTGCCCTATTTTCGTTAGAGATTTTTTGTTGCTACTTCTAGAAGAAGAATAAGTAAAGGACGTCATCGGAGAAGTCCAGAAAGACAGATCAATAGAAAGAAAGTGTGGTACCAAGAACCTCCCTTCTTGACTGAGTGCCGAGAATTGCCCCATAGTGGGTAGAAACATCGGTGTGAACAACATTAGGGAGGTATCTTGGTACTTGGTATGGGTGTTCACAAACCTTTTATCTGTGCTTGGTCTCATACCAGAAGTAAGTGCGGTGAGTTGTCTCATAATGGAAAGAAACATCGGTGCTCACAACTCTCATACAAGCAGAGCTCACCTTTCTTTCCCCCTTACTGGACAATCTCTCTCTCTCTCTCCCTCTCTCTCTTTCTCTTTTGGGAGTGAGAGGGAAGCAGTGTATGCTGAGAGTTGTCCCTTAATGGATAGAAATACCGACACACGCTACTGTTGCACCTGTGTTCTTTTTTATACCAGGGGGAATGCTTGTTGAAAATTATCCCATTGCGGGAAGAAATGTCGCCGCACACAACTCTTGCTATCATACTTAACGTAGTGCCTTTGACCGAACCTGTAAACACTGCTACCTATCTCCCGAAGAAGAAAACGTCGTAGAAAAATGATTGATCATCTATAATTGTGTATCTCAGATTGATCTCTCCTCGCTTATGTGAGGATGTTACATACTGCTGAGTGGTTTCGGTATGTAGCTCAGGTGTTCACATACCTTCTAATGCTTGATCTCGTATGAGACCGAGCACTTGCTCCTCGATCGGTATCAAAGGCGTTGCCTTCGTCATTTAAATCTAGACATGCACCATCATCTTACTTTAATTTGATGGCTGCTTTTCCGGTCCCATACAGCAGGGGAACCCCACTCTCTACAGGATCTTCACTGTCGTTTTACCTTGTTCGTAAAGAGTACAGGTATTTAACATTTCATATCGCGTATTGTTCATTTACTGTTAAATCGTCACTGTCAAAAGACTCATGAAATAAGAGTCTTCAGTTTCCTCTTGAAAGCCTTAATGTCTTCAATCATTCAAATGTTTCGTGGGAGCTTATCATTATGATGTCATAGTTGATTGGTCTTCATGCACTTGGCCCTTCACAATTGGACTTGGTGCGATTGAACACCACACATCGGACATCCCACTATAGGACCATGCATCGGACACCTCACCATAGGAGGTCCTTGGGGTACGATGGTCTTGAGTTATGACAATTCGCTGTTATAAATGGGCTCCCTTAAAGAACTAACACTGTGAAGTAGTGCTTTACAGGTCATTTTAGCATTATTTTGCCATCTTTGTTTACAATACGAATTTGGGATTTTATTGCTGCTGTTTTTTGAAGAGCTTTGTGCCTTTTCTGTGCTGTGCAACATGTCTGGAAAGCATATGGGAGACTTCTGATTGCAGAGTGCAGAAAGTTAATGAATTGTTATACTGTTTGTATTACTTATTGTCTACAAGAAGTGTATAAGTTTAGGTATACTCTGTCTAGGGTGCAAGTATTTGTATATACAGTACAGGGTACAGTAATTTACGAATGGTAAGGGATTGTTTTCTCTTTTTAAAGTATATTATACATATACAGTATACTATGCCTATAAATCTTTCTTCTGATGTGTCGTAGGAATGGATCCCCAATGTAACCAAAGAACTCCACTTATCAGACAACTCACAATAGGACACCATGCATCAGACACCCCACTATATGATAGACCACATGGGACACTCCACTATAGGATACTACACATTGGACATTCCACTATAGAACATCACACATCAGGCACCACACTATAGGACACCACCCTATTGGACTCCTCCCGCTTGCTCTTCAAGTACTCGTGCGTTTGAGTCACAGGGCACCTGTCGCCAGCTTTTCAGTGTTTTACAACGTTGTATTAAAATATCCCTATACGCACAGATCCTTCCATGCATTGAGATATTCTTACGCTCTGAGACTGGACATGTCATGAGTTTTCCAGTGATCCAATACCTAAGGGCACCTGGCTTTCCCACAAGTCCTTGCATTTGGTTGAAGCCAGTGACTTTACAGGACCACTTCGAATGCTCTTACAATTATTGAGATGCCATTCATTGCATCTTAGGACTTAAACCTTCAATCTGTCACCCTTTTGTCTACAGATTATCGCTTTGGGTATATTATCGGTCCAGTTTACGAATACACTAAGAAGGATTTTGTCGAGATACGTGTCGAGACCTCCTCCCTGGTGTGACAAGAGGAACCCTGGGATATTGTTGATCTAATTCCTGATTCTGGATCAGCAGAAGCCGAGAATCATGAGATGGAGCCTACATTCCTTAAGTTATTGATACACTCATGAATTCATTGACCCCCGGGAGGCAACCATATCTGTCGTCAGGGAAACAATGATTTCCATTGATATGAGTTTTGGTGGCACAAGAATCAAAGCTGCTATTAAGTTGCTACAATCAGAACTGACTTGTGCTAGGTTAGAAATAGTCAATTCCTAGATCTCTGGTTGACAGAAGTCCCTACTCTTTACCTAATTGAATAAGTTCTGCTTCCCATGCTCTTCGTAGACCCTGTACCTTCTGGATCAACAGACTCAACCGATCGAACCAACAGAGCCTATGTAGATGACAAAGACCCTGAGATAGTCTCATGCATGAGGGCACAATATTATTGTCACCTAAGTCTCCCACCACGGAAGGTGATTTCATTGCCAGCCTCCAAAGCAACAACATCGTTTGAAAACTGGGCAGTGCAGATGCATGCGGCACCCCAACCAAGGACATAATTAGTAATTAGCCTTAAGGCAAGGATAAGGTACTCAGACTTTATCCTGTCAGGCACCAGGACCTTCTTGCCACACCAGTCGGCTACCAGTAAGCCACCTGAACCCTGAAGAAAAGGGAATACCATGGCCTCTTGCATGGTTATGCAGTCAGATAGGAGGAGCCACGTTCCTCACTGAATGCGCGGATGTTGGAGACTATAGTCCTATTCCCGCATATGTGAGAAGTGGAAGAAGGTGAAGCAGGACTCCATCTTTCATCAACCAGGTACCTGCCAAAGGTCCAGGCACTTCAAAAGCAGTGATTCTGAGAATTTCATTGTACCTTTAAGCTGGGGCTGAAAAAGACTCCTGCTACCTACAGGTCCAATTTGGAATGTCTAGTCTCTTTCCTCTAGAAAGGCACAGACAATGCTCTGCCCTTTGCACTTTCAACCTGGCCGTTCCAGCAAAGGGATAGGGGGACGTTGAAGTCTACTTTTCCTTATTTACAGTTGCCGCATGTCAACGTATGCCCGTCTAGACCTTAAGTAAGTAATAATGACAGATCAGGGAACTGGGGGATGGAAGTCCTTTGGGATAATTACTACACGTTCCCTTCATTCTAACATTGATGTTTTCTAACTGACCTTTGGATATCACCTGATATCTGCCAAATCTCATCCCCCATTGGCAGAAATGGAGACGACTGAAGAAGATATCCTAGACAATTCTCCAGACTCCTGCAGTTAACTCTTCTAGATGGAGAAGTCAATGGAGAATTGAAGACTGGTCATCGATCTCTCAACTTTGAACAAGTTGTTTCCCAGACACCATTCGAAATGGAAACAGCAAGCAGTGTACAGTTCGTCATAAGAATTCCTTTGTTACTTTGTCTCTTTTTGAGTATTCTCGTCTGTGTTTGTCAACTGAAGGATCTTTATGATTGCCTCTGCCCTGCTACATGATAGTTGCTATAGCATCAAGTCAGACTTCTATCTTTTTATCGTAGATCATGGTATTTTGGAGTAAGTTCTCTCAGGCTTCCAAGCAGAGGAGGGTCCTCCTCTGTAAGAATTGCTTTAGGATCAAGTCAGAATTCTTTCCTTTTGCCACGACCTATAGTATATCAGGGAAAGTTCCTTCAGTGTATCAAGCAGAGGATAGAACATCTGGGAATACTAAAAGCATGACAGCAGTAACAGTGTCCCCTTCTGACGATTGCAGTGACAGAGGCAGCACATCTGTTCATGTACAAACAATATTCCGAGCGACCGTGACAACTGTTTCCGAGACTTCTTTCGTTGATGATACATGTACTTCTTTCCTTAATGGAGAAGCTAGTTCTTTCCAGGTGGCTCCCCCAACAACCACTCCAGTAGTTTCTGAAGCATCACTAATCAGCAACCAGCATCTCCATTATCTTTTGGTTTTGTAGGAACAGTAATATAGGACGATCTACTCTGGTAGCTGCATGATGAACCTCATCACTGGAACTCTTCACCTCTAGGGTATCTGCTGTCCACAGATGTATCTGAGGGAATGGGAATCCACCAGAATATCTAACCCATCTTGGGGAAACACTGAAGAAATGCAGTGTTGCCCTTAGCTAGCTTTTCAAATGAGTTTGGTAAAGTACTCGGTAATGTTGATAAACGACAACACTTCTTTTTATGACTTGCGTCAACACCTGGGTCTCTGTTTCACAGACCCCTAACAAGACATCGTGGCAGAAAGGCTTCTTTCTCTTTACTGAACCTGCTCACCATTCAGTTGAACAAAAAACTTCCAATATTCTCCTCTCCAGTCCCAGACCATCGATATCACTTGAGAACGCTTTCCAACATGTCCAGGAATTTTAGATGCTGATACCTTTCTGCTCATTTAGGCTACCCATTTTTGCTGTTTTCTCAAGAGTTGGTTGACAACTTTGAGGCTTAACAGGACCTTGACTGCTACTAAGTGGCCACATGCTGAATAACATCTGGATCAGCTGTTTTCCTCCTTCGTTGGGGGAATCTCCTCAGTGTCTGCGATGAAGGATACCGCTCACCCCTCGATCCAAGTTTCAACTAGGTTGTAGGCCTGGACTCTTTGCAAGAATCGACAAGACTCATGAGGAACGGGGGACAGTCAGTCTTGCCCTCCTAGAGAGCTCAAGCTGTATAAAATATATTGGAAGTCCTTGGGTCTCTCAAACTAACCTGCTCGAGCCTATGGGGCTTACGGCAAATAGGGTTTTGTCTGATTAAGATGTCTCCTACTAGCCTAGTCCTAGCAAAGTGAGAAGGAAAATAGCATGAATTTTCCTATCACAAGTCATTCTGAAGATTAGAAGAACGTCTCCATCATTTTTTGCAGGAGTTTGTAGCTAGGATCTACAACCTACCTGTTCACAACCTCAATTCCTTCTTCATCTCTTCGCTAGAAAAAGCGAACTGCGGGGACCAGGATGACTTTCCTTCCTGTACTAGGAGGATGTTACAAGAGAAAAGATCGTAGAAAACTGTTTCTTGCTGGGATTGTGGGACAATCAGACATGCTTTTTCAGCAAGCAAGGAGAGAACCTTTCCAGATTCAAGCGGCCCAAGTCAGACTGACCGGGTCTATCCTAACTCTCAGGAAGAACCTGTCAGTGGCACAGTTTGTGAAGACAGCAGTCTGGTAATGACAGACAACCTTCATTGCCCATTGCATATGAGAGTATACATGTAGGTCTCTGGATATTTTTATCCGTGGCAGGGTGGTAGTCGCTCATCAGATCGTATAGCAAGGGTAGCTCTTCCATGGGATGGGAAAAATCTCGTCTAAGATAGCATTTGTTACGGAATCTAGAATAAAAGGTAAGATCGATAGGCCCTTTTATACCTCTTCTCTCTTCCCCTTTCTTGAGGTGCAGCATTCTCTATTGTTTATTGGACCAAACACTAATTGTAAGTCGCATGATTGATAAAATTTTCTTAACTAATACTGTAATAAAACAGCATTATATAATTTAATGCATTAAGCAAGATGACATTTGCAATATGAAACAGGACTTTTTAAACATCTGACTTACCCGGTAGTTATATATATAGCTTACGTCCCTGACGTCACGGCAGAAATTTCAAAACTCGCGCCAATCGCCCTCTAGCGAGGTACCTGGAACCATTCCATGATTCCTCAGATCTTCCCTGCCGCCGCAGCCGGCGACATCATTGGATATTTCTACTTGCTATTAACTTGATTTATTGCTGTTTACATTGGTGATGTACAATAATTTGGTTTTGACTCTCGCTCGTTTGGATTTTCATAAATTACTTTTGGATTTTGATATTTTGACCCTTGCTTGTTTGTCATCTCTTATAAATATTCAAAATGGCCGACCCCCCTTCAACTTATAGAATGTGTGTGAGTGGTTGTAAGACCCGGCTTGCTAAAGCCTTTATTGATCCCCACTCTATCTGCGTAAAATGCAGAGGTAAAGTATGTGAGTTGGGGGATCGTTGTGACGAATGTATTCTTTTATCTGAGAGTGAGTGGCTAGAGTTTGACCGCTACACACTTGAGAGAGATAGGCTTAGACGAAGTTCTTGTTCTTCCAGAGACTTTTCCTCTTCTCGTGTCACCGAACCTAATCCTTCCCCTGTAGTGGTTGTTACTGCTAATGAACCTACGCTAAAGGATATGATGATGGCTATTCAAGCTCTGGGCGTGAGGGTTGAATCGCTTGCTGCGGACAGAACTCAATTGATGTCCGATGTAAAGCAATTAAAATGTGACAGTGCTAAAAGTGCAGTGAATTTATTTAGTGCAGTGGAGGGTGTGCCTGCTCGGGCCTGTCGTTCTCCCAGTCTTAGACCTCTTCCAAGCTCCCCAACCCCTGGGAAAAGGAATGTTGAACGACGAAAGGAAACGAGAGGCTTTAGCTCTCGAGCAGACGTCCCTTCAGCGTTCCTATTGACATTTCCCAGGACGTTCGCCCTCACCATAGGAAAGGTGAGGTAAAAGTGTTTTCATCATCTTCGGATGACGCAGCACCCTAACGGGGCTGGCATCAAGCTTCCAGACCTCTGAAGAGGAAGATGGACAAGGTCGATCAGCGTCCTATCATGACACCGCAAGCTCCTGGTTGTAGTCACTGGAGCAGTCCGGACCGTTTTCCTTCTACCGAAGAGAGCTATCCTGCCAAACGTCCTTTAAGGACGTAGGATACTGCCAAGAAACGTCCAGCTCTCCCAGTTGCTGGTCAGTTGTCTGAACTGGGCATGACCTCGGTTCATGCTCCACCTCCGCTGTCAGACTGGTTATCGTCCTCTGGACGCTCTGCGCGTTCTTTAAGCGGCGTGGATAACGAACTCGTGATAGATGTGACGTCTCCTGTATCTCAACGAGTTGACCCGAATTTTAATATGCTGCAAGAGATGCAACAGAAACTCTCTTCGTTTATGCAAAGTTATCAACCTATGGACAACAAAAGAGTAGCATGCCTGGATCCTGAACGTCAGGAAGCTTCTCTTCTGGACGCCAAGCAGCGTAAGGCTATTAGTCGAGAGGATCTTGACGACGAACGACTTTACATCTCCCCCGTTAAATGTCGTGAGAGTGTTCCACTTGACTCTGAACGTCAAGCAACCAAACGTGACGCCAGGCGTCAAGTAGCCAGATGTGACAGTGTCAAGCGGCCAGACATAACGTCGAGCGTCCAACAGAGCGAGGCGCCGAGCATCCAACTAAACGTGACTTTGAACATCCTGCAGGATGTGACCTCGAGCGTCCAGCAAGACGTGATGTCGAGCGTCTATCGGGACGTGACGTGACGTCGAGCGGCAAGCAGCCAGACGTGGCGTCGAGCGCCAAGCGGTACGCGGAGTCGAGCGTCAAGCAGGACGCGACGTCGAGCGTCAAACAGAACGTGACACCGAGCGTCGAACAACTTTACGTGATGCCGGGAGTCACGAAGTGAGGCATGACATGAGCATGAGAGCCTCGGACTTCGTGATGACACTAGTCGAATCGAATGTCGAGGTGAAGGACGCCTTAGTT
Source organism: Palaemon carinicauda (assembly GCF_036898095.1). Classification (NCBI taxonomy): domain Eukaryota; kingdom Metazoa; phylum Arthropoda; class Malacostraca; order Decapoda; family Palaemonidae; genus Palaemon; species Palaemon carinicauda. The sequence continues at coordinate 48,970,994 of NC_090725.1, read as the reverse complement.
CTGATCGCTTTGATCGTGAGCGTTTTACCGAGCGTCAATCGTTAGAACAACGCAGCAACAGACGCGATGATCTGGGGTCTCTTGACGCCAGAAGTCAGAACCTTAAAGAAATGTATCCTGATAAACACAACATCGCTACTTCCGTTAGAGCTCTGTCAGAGGAAGACATTGATGATCGCCTTTCCCCTGTTGAATCATTTGAGGAATTATCAGGAGAAGATCCTAAGTCCTTTCGTCCTTCAGTTGATCTTAAAAACTCATGAGAGTTTTTAATTATGAGTTTCCAGATTATTTTGTGCCTGTTGCTGCACGTTTGCCACCCTCAGAATTTACACTTGGGAAGGTGTCGAAGAAGTCTCTTTTACCAAGATGGTTCTGTCTCAGTCATCAAAGAGAGCTTTAAGGATGATGGAAGACTGGATGGAGTCTAAGAAGAACCAAGGAAAGGCAGCTTTCGCTTTTCCTCCGACTAGACTGGCCTCTTGATCTTGTATCTGGTATGAGACGGGAGAAGTTCTCGGCTTGGGAGTTCCTGCCTCTGCCCAAGGAGATTTTTCAAGTCTAGTAGACGCTCCTCGTTGGTCGGCCATGAGGAGGACCAAAATTTCTGGTCAACTTTGGAATTGGATCATCTTCTCAAAGGCATCTTCAGAGCCTTCGAGGTATTTAATTTCCTCGACTGGACTCTGGGAGCCTTTGGGAAAAAGGTTTCTGCCCTTAAAGATGGTGACACTGCTAGTCTCATCCACCTCATGTCCTGTATGGATAAAGCTTTACGAGACGGATCTAATGAGTTGGCAGCGCTTTTCTCAGCGGGGATCCTTAAGAAAAGAGCTCAGATGTGTTCGTTTCAGTCTCTTGGGGTTACTCCCTTTCAGAAATCAGAATTGCTATATGCACCTCTGTTTTCCTCTCTTATTAGTATTATTATTATTATCATTACAGTACTAGCCAAGCTACAACCCTAGTTGGAAAAGCAAGATGCTATAAGCCCAAGGGCTCCAACAGGGAAAAATAGCCCAGTGAGGAAAGGAAATAAGGAAATGAATAAATGATGAGAATAAATTAACAATATATCATTCTAAAAAAAGTAATAGCGTCAAAACAGATATGTCCTGTATAAACTATTAACAATGTCAAAAACATATGTCATATAAACTATAGAAAGACTCATGTCAGCCTGGTCAACATAAAAACATTTGCTCCAACTATGAACTTTTGAAGTTCTACTGATTCAACTACCCGATTAGGAAGATCATTCCATAACTTGGTAACAGCTGGAATAAAACTTCTAGAATACTGTGTAGTATTGAGCCTAATGATGGAAAAGGCCTGGCTATTAGAATTAAGTGCCTGCCTAGTATTACGAACAGGATGGAATTGTCCAGGAAGATCTGAAAATAAAGGATAGTCAGAGTTATGAAAAATCTTATGCAACATGCATAATGAACTAATTGAACGACTGTGCCAAAGATTAATATCTAGATCAGGAATAAGAAATTTAATAGACCGTAAGTTTCTGTCCAACAAATTAAGATGAGAATCAGCAGCTGAACACCAGACAGGAGAACAATACTCAAAACAATGTAGAATGAAAGAATTAAAACACTTCTTCAGAATAGATGGATCACTGAAAATCTTGTAAGACTTTCTCAATTAGCCAATAGTTTGTGCAATTGAAGAAGACACAGACGTAATGTGTTTCTCAAAAGTAAATTTGCTGTTAAGAATCACACCTAAAATCTTAAAAGAGTCATACAAATTTAAAGAAACATTATCAATACTGAAAACTGGATGTTGAGGAACCACTGTCCTTGACCTACTTACAATCATACTTTTGAGTTTTGTTAGGATTCAACTTCATACCCCATAATTTTAAATATTTAACTTAGCCGGTGAATATATAATAGCTGCAACTCTGCGGCTCGACAGAAAACACACTCAAAAAACTCGCGAGCGATCGCTATGAAGGTTGCGGGTGTGCCCACCAGCGCCAACTGTCGGCCAGATACCACTCTTGCATGTAAACAAACCCTTCAATTCTTCTCTGTCGACGTTGACGACAAGACGTATTCATACTCGCTGTAGAACCTGGAGTTTTCTCAACATATTTGGTGAAGTACTTCATTTTGGTTTGAGCTTTCGCAGTGCAGGTGTTTTTTTCCTCAACATAAACTCTTGAACTCTTTATTGAATCAGATTATTTGTTGATGACTTGGATTGTTTTTGGAATTTTCTTTGACTAATTCAAAATGGCTGACCCTTCTCAAGTACCTAGATTTCGAAAGTGTAATGCTAGGGACTGTAATAGGCGTCTTCCAAAGGCTTCTCTCGGCCCACATACTGTTTGTTCCAATTGTCGGGGTAAAACCTGTCAATTGGGAGATCGGTGTGAGGAATGCGTGGGCCTTTCGGAATTCGATTGGCTCGAATACGATAAATATGCACGTAGGCTAGAGAGAGATAGGGTAAGGAGGAGTTCATCTAGGTCTGTAGATTTTTCCTCTCCACATGCCCCTGAACCTGATCCTTCCCCTGTAGTGGTTGTTCCTAACCCCCCTTCTAGCACTCAGGAACCATCTATGCAAGACATGTTACGTGCTATTCATGCCTTGGGGGAAAGAGTTGAAGCGTTAGCAACTGATCGTAATCAACTCATGGCTGACGTGAAGGAACTTAAGTGTCATAGTGCCACGGCGGAAAGTGGGAAAGTGATTAGTGCGCAAAGTGTTGTGAACAGTGTTGCGACCGAGGGTTCGTCTGTTCGTGCCTGTCGTTCACCTAGTCCGGGACCTCTTGCAAGCTCCCAAGCCCAGGGGAGAAGTAATGTCGTACGACTTATGGGTTCGAGAGGCCTTGATCAGCGAACAGACGTTCCCTCTATGGTATCAGGCGTATCTCACCAAGATCGCGACTACCATAAGACGAGAGAGCCTATTTTCTCCTCGTCTTCCGAAGGCTTTTCACGCAAGAAACCGTGGAGTAAGGTTTCTAGGCCTCTTAAACGGAAGTCGGTCCCTTCAGGACAGGTCCAACGTCCTGGATGTAGTCATTGGGACAGTTCGGACCCGTTGCAGTCATCGGATGACTGCTCGCCGCCTAAGCAAGGCAAAGTTGTGCCGTCTCAGACGCTAACCCCGTCGGTTACCGCACCCATTCCCGTGGACCCAAAATGGGTTATACTGCAGGACATGCAGTGTAAGCTTGCCTCCCTTATGGAAGACTATAATGCCGATAAGGTTTCCATTGAGCCTAGCCGTTTATCTCATCGAGATCCTGGCCTTCAGCCACCCAAACGTTCATTTGTGCGTCCTGTTGACGCTGGTGAAGCCAAGTCACGTCAAGCAGTTAGTTTAGAACCACACTCGATGCGGTCTCGTGTGGATTTTCAGCCGCATTTGGACGTTAGGCAACTTACTGATGCGCCCGTTGACGTTCAGGACGTTCGCCAACCATCGGAGTTGACTTGTTTTGACGCTGAGCGTCAACCTCCGCAGTCTAGAGTTGTTTTGACTGCTCAGACTAGGCGGTCTAAGCAGTCTCGGGTGGACGCTGTGCGTCCTCACGCACCTGTTGTTGTTGACAGTTCACAGACTGTCAAGCAGTTACAGGACGCTGCGTCCTGGTCCGCCACTTATGCACCAGTGCGGGTGGACGCTGCGTGTCAAGCATTGCCAACCCCTTTGCTTGTTTCTCATCAGTTGTCAGATGAGGAACTTTCGGATGAGGATGTTGCTGACCCTCAGCCTGAGGATCATCCTTCAGATATTGATGAACCAAGAACAGTTCCGCCATCTATGGACTTTAAGAAAGTCATGTTAATTTTTAAAGAGTTGTTTCCCGAACACTTCGTCTCTGTTGCTCCTCGTTCGCCGCCGTCTGAGTTTGTTTTAGGCGTACCTGTACAAAACTTGTACTCTCTCGCTCGTCCAAGAGAGCTTTACGGCTTTTAGGCGATTGGTTGGAAACCAAGAGGAGTTTGGGGAAGACTGCCTTTGCCTTCCCCCCATCTAAACTCTCGTCTAGATCGAGCGTCTGGTATGCCACGGGAGAAGTTCTCGGTTTGGGAGTCCCTGCCTCTGCCCAGGGCGACTTCTCAAGCCTTGTAGACTCTCCCCGCCGCCTAGCCATGAGACGCTTGAAGATTAGTTGGTCATCCTCGGACCTTGACCATCTGCTGAAAGGCATTTTTAGAGCTTTTGAAGTTTTCAACTTCCTTGACTGGTGTTTGGGAGCCTTAAGTAGGAAAATCTCATCGGCTGATAGAGATGTCTCCTTACTCATTATGTCCTGCATGGATAAAGCCATCCGCGATGGATCCAATGAGCTCTCCTCCTCTTTTACTTCAGGAGTCCTTAAGAAGCGAGAGTCTCTTTGCTCTTTTCTGTCGGCAGGAGTTACTCCCTGTCAAAGATCTGAGCTTCTCTTTGCTCCCTTATCAAAGTTTTTGTTCCCTGAACTTTTGGTTAAGGACATAGCTTTGTCGCTCGTGCAGAAGGACACCCATGACTTGGTAGCGTCCTCTGCTCGCAAAGGGACTCCTTCGACTTCTTTTTCTGCAAGACCAAGGATAGACACTCCGGCGTCCAGGTTTATTCCGCCCTTTCGTGGCAGAGCTCCCAGCAGGGGAAGTACTCGTGCCGAGGGAAAGAGAGGAAAGAGGAAAGGAGCCAAGTCCTCACGTGGCAGAGTCTGACTGCCCGCAGCTTCAGACAGCAGTAGGTGCCAGACTCAAGAACTTCTGGCGAGCCTGGGAGAAGAGAGGCGCAGACCAACAGTCTGTGAGGTTGCTCAGAGAGGGGTACAAAATTCCATTTGTACACAAACCTCCTCTAGCGACTTCCCCCATCGATCTCTCTCCCAATTACCGAGAGGAATCAAAGAGACAAGCCCTGAAACTAGAAGTGTCTCTTTTGCTAGAGAAGGGAGCGGTGGTGAAAGTCTCGGACCTTCAATCACCGGGGTTTTACAACCGCCTCTTCCTAGTACCGAAGAAGACAGGAGGTTGGAGACCGGTGCTAGACGTCAGTGCTCTGAACGTCTTTGTCACGAAGACAAAGTTTACCATGGAGACCACGAAATCAGTCTTAGCAGCGGTCAGAAAGGGAGACTGGATGGTCTCTCTCGACCTAAGAGACGCATACTTCCACATCCCCATTCACTCAGATTCCCAACCTTTTCTGAGGTTTGTTTTCGACAATGTGGTGAACCAGTTTCGGGCCCTGTGCTTTGGCCTAAGTCCTGCTCCTCTCGTGTTTACGAGGCTTATGAGGAATGTGGCAAAATTCCTCCATTTATCGGGAATCCGAGCCTCCCTTTACTTGGACGACTGGCTTCTCAGAGCCTCGTCCAGTCATCGCTGTCTGAAGGATCTGCATTGGACATTGGATCTGACCAAGGAATTGGGACTTTTGGTCAACATGGAAAAGTCCCAGCTGATTCCATCCCAAACTATACTGTATTTAGGGATGGAGATTCGCAGTCCAGTTTTTCGGGCTTTTCCGTCTGCCCCCCGAATAGATCAAGCCCTGCTCGTAATCCAACGGATGTTGAAGAGAGAACGTTGCTCAGTCAGGAATTGGATGAGTCTAGTAGGAACTCTATCATCCCTGGAGCAGTTTGTCTCGCTAGGAAGGTTACACCTTCGACCTCTCCAGTTCCATCTAGCTTTTCACTGGAAAAACGACAAGACGCTAGAGGCGGTCTCAATCCCGATTTCCGAAACAGTAAAGGCATGCCTGCTTTGGTGGAAAGACAATATCAGTCTAAGAGAGGGACTTCCCCTATCAGTTCAGAAACCAAACCACGTTCTATTCTCAGACGCATCGGATTTGGGTTGGGGTGCGACCCTGGACGGTCGGGAATGCTCAGGTCTGTGGACCTTAAGTCAGAGGAGCATGCACATCAACGGCAAGGAGCTTTTGGCAGTCCACCTGGCCTTGATGAACTTCGAGAGTCTCCTTCGAAACAAAGTGGTGGAGATCAACTCGGACAATACCACAGCCTTGGCATACATTTCCAAGCAAGGAGGCACCCACTCCCTGACACTGTACGAGATCGCAAGGGACCTGCTCATTTGGTCAAGAGATCGAGGCATCTCCCTGGTAACGAGGTTTATCCAGGGCGACTTGAACGTCTTAGCAGATTGCCTCAGTCGGAAGGGTCAGGTAATTCCTACAGAATGGACCCTCCACAAGGACGTGTGCAAGAGGCTTTGGGCGACTTGGGGTCAACCCACCATAGACCTCTTTGCAACCTCGATGACCAAGAGGCTTCCAATCTATTGCTCTCCAGTCCCAGACCCAGCAGCAATACATATAGACGCTTTTCTTCTAGATTGGTCTCATCTAGACCTATATGCATTCCCACCATTCAAGATTGTCAACAAGGTACTGCAGAAGTTCGCCTCTCACGAAGGGACAAGGTTGACGTTAGTTGCTCCCCTCTGGCCCGCGAGAGAATGGTTCACCGAGGTACTTCGATGGCTGGTAGACTTTCCAAGAAGTCTTCCTCTAAGAGTAGACCTGTTACGTCAGCCCCACGTAAAGAAGGTACACCAAGGCCTCCACGCTCTTCGTCTGACTGCCTTCAGACTATCGAAAGACTCTCTAGAGCTAGAGGCTTTTCGAAGGAGGCAGCCAGTGCGATTGCAAGAGCGAGGAGAGCTTCTACCATTAGAGTATACCAATCGAAGTGGGAAATCTTCCGAGACTGGTGCAAGTCAGTATCTGTATCCTCGTCCAGTACCTCTGTAGCCCAAATCGCTGATTTTCTCTTATACCTGAGAAGGGTTCGCTCCCTTTCAGCTTCCACGATCAAGGGCTACAGGAGCATGTTGGCTTCGGTCTTCCGGCATAGAGGCTTAGATCTTTCCAACAATAAAGATCTACAAGATCTCCTTAAGTCTTTTGAGACTTCTAAGGAACGTAGTTTGGCTACTCCTGGATGGAACTAGACGTGGTCCTAAGGTTCCTCATGTCAGACAGGTTTGAGCCTTTACATTCAGCCTCCCTGAAGGATCTCACTCTTAAGACTCTTTTCCTAGTGTGCTTGGCCTCGGCTAAAAGAGTCAGTGAGCTTCATGCCTTCAGCAAGAACATCGGTTTTTCGACAGAAAAAGCCACTTGTTCTCTTCAACTTGGTTTCCTGGCCAAGAATGAACTGCCTTCTCGTCCTTGGCCTAAATCTTTTGATATTCCTAGCTTATCAGAGATCGTAGGCAATGTACTAGAGAGAGTATTATGTCCCGTTAGAGCTCTTAAGTTCTATTTAGCTTGTACTAAGCCTTTACGAGGTAAATCTGAAGCGTTATGGTGTTCGGTTAAGAAACCATCCTTACCTATGTCAAAGAATGCTTTGTCATATTTTATCAGATTTTTAATACGAGAAGCCCATTCCCACTTGAGTGAGGAAGACCGATCTTTGCTTAAGGTTAAGACGCACGAGATTAGAGCTATAGCAACCTCCGTGGCCTTCAAGCAAAATAGATCTCTGCAAAGTATCATGGACGCGACCTTTTGGAGAAGCAAGTCAGTGTTCGCGTCATTTTACTTGAAAGATGTCCAGACTCTTTACGAGGACTGCTAAACACTGGGTCCATTCGTAGCAGCGAGTGCAGTAGTGGGTGAGGGTTCTACCACTACACTTCCCTAATTCCAATATCCTTTTAATCTGTCTCTTGAAATGTTTTTAATATTGTTTTATGGGTTGTTCGGAAGGCTAAGAAGCCTTTCGCATCCTGGTTGATTTGGCGGGTGGTCAAAGTCATTTCTTGAGAGCGCCCAGATTAGGGGTTTGATGAGGTCCTGTTGTATGGGTTGCAGCCCTTGATACTTCAGCTCCTGGGAGTCTTTCAGCATCCTAAGAGGATCGCTGGGCTCCGTGAGGAAGACAGACTTACAAGGCAGAGTAATCGTCTAAGTCAACTTCCTTACCAGGTACCTATATGTTTTGGTTTTGTTATATTGATAACTGTCAAAAAAACTCTTAGCTTATACGCTGTAAACTTAATTAACTCTGGTCTCTACCCACCGCTTGGGTGTGAATCAGCTATTATATATTCACCGGCTAAGTTAAATATTTAAAAATGATATTTTAATTATAAAATAAATTTTTGAATATACTTACCCGGTGAATATATAAATTAAAGACCCTCCCTTCCTCCCCAATAGAGACGCAGCGGGACGAGAAGAATTGAAGGGTTTGTTTACATGCAAGAGTGGTATCTGGCCGACAGTTGGCGCTGGTGGGCACACCCGCAACCTTCATAGCGATCGCTTGCGAGTTTTTTGAGTGTGTTTTCTGTCGAGCCGCAGAGTTGCAGCTATTATATATTCACCGGGTAAGTATATTCAAAAATTTATTTTATAATTAAAATATCATTTTGCACCATGCACTAATTTTAGCCAAATCAAGAAGGTCACCCCTTAGAACAGAGGAACCCAGATCTTGTGTTGTGTTCTGACGCCTCGGACTCAGGGTGGGGAGCAACACTGGGCAAGTTGGAAGTTTCGGGGCTGTGGACAGAGGATCAGAAGAGCTTCCACATCAACCAAAAGGAACTGTTAGCAGTCCTGTTGGCCCTCAAAAGCTTCGGAGGGTCAGTTTTGAACAAAGTGGTGCAGGTCAATGCTGACAACACCACAGCATTGGCTTACATTGCCAAGCAAGGCGGAACCCACTCGAGGTCCCTTTACGAGACTGCGAGGAGTCTTCTCATCTGGGAAAAGGAGAAGAATGTAATCCTTGTAACAAGGTTCATTCAGGGGGAGAAAAACGTGATGGTAGACAGCCTCAGCAGGAGAGGTCAAGTTCTGTCAACAGAATGGACACTCCATCAAGAAGTCTGCAAGAGCCTATAGTGACTTTGGGGTCGTCCTTGTATAGACCTATTCGTGACCTCGAAGACAAAGAGGCTAGGAACTTACTGCTCCCCAGTGCCAGATCTCGAAGCTGTCCACATAGACGCTTTCCTGTTAGACTGGTCCAATCTGGACGTGTACGCATTTCCACCATTCAAAATCCTTTACAAAGTGATGCAAAAGTGTGTGTCACACGAAGGGACCAGATTGACTCTAGTGGCCCCCTTTTGGCCCTCAAGAGAATAGTTCACAGAGGTACTGGAATGGATGGTGGACACTCCAAGAAGCCTTCCGTTAAGAGTAGATTTACTCAGACAGCCCCACTTGGAAAGGTACCATCAAAGTCTCCAAGCTCTTCATCTAACTGCCTTCAGACTATCAAAAAACTCACAAGAGCTAGAGGTTTTTCGAAGGAGGCAGCTAGGGCTATTGCAAGAGCAAGAGGGACTTCTACCATCAGGGTTTATCAATCCAAGTGGGAGGTTTTTAGAGAATGGTGCAGAGTCAACTCTGTTTCCTCGTCTAGTATCTCTATAGCTCAGATTTATATCTTCGAAGGAAGCGCAATTTTTCATCCTCTACCATCAAGGGATACAGGAGTATGTTAGCGGCCATATTCAGGCACAGAAACTTGGACCTTTCGAATGATAAAGACCTACAGGAACTTCTCAAATTGTTTGAAACATCAAAGCAATGGCACCAGGATTCACCAGCTTTGAATCTGGATATAGTCCTGAAGTTCCTTATGAGTGACAGGTTTGAGCCCTTGCATTCAACTTCATTTAAAGGCCTCACGATGAAGACTCTATTTTTGGTTAGTTTGGCGACAGCTAAAAGAGTCAGTGAAATTCATGCGTCTAGTAAAAACGTTGGCTTTCGAGATAACAAAGCTATCTGCTCATTGCAGTTAGGCTTTCTCGCCAAGAATGAACGCCCTTCTCAACCTTGGCCCAAGGCTTTTGAGATTCCGAATCTTTCGGATGTGGTTGGCGAGGAGTTTGAGAGAGTCCTGTGCACAGTAAGAGCCCTGAAGTTCTACCTGGACAGAACGAAAGAGTTGCGAGGCAATTTGGAAGTTCTTTGGTGCTCGGTCAAGAAGCCCTCGTTACAGATGTCAAAGAATGCCCTTTCATTCTTCATCAGACTTAATAAGAGAGGCTCATGCACATTGCAGTGAGGCAGACCTCAAGCTTTTAAAAGTCAAGACACATGAGGTTAGAGCTGTAGCAACTTCAGTGGCCTTCAAGCAGAATAGATCGTTGCAGAGCATTATGGACACAACCTTTTGGAGGAGTAAATCTGTGTTCACTTCACACTATTTGAACTGTGTCCAGACTCTTTATGAGGACTGCTACACTCTGGGACCATTCATAGCAGCGAGTGCAGTAGTGGGGAAAGGATCCACCACTACATTCCCATAATCCTAATACCCTTTTCTTCTCTTGGAACTTTTGTATTTTTATGGTTGTTTGTGGAGATTGCAACAGTCTTCTGCAATCATTGATTTTAGTCAGGTGGTCAATTTGTTCCTTGAGAGTGCCCAGAACACGGGTATTGGAGGAGGTCCTGTCACAAAGAGGTATTTACACCGGTTTGATAGCTCCTAGAGGTCTTCAGCTCCCTGGTAGGATCGCTGGATCTCATAAGGAAAGCAGACATAATGAGGCAGGAAATCATTAAAGTCGGCTTCCTTATCAGGTACGAATCCTTAAGCTTGTTTTATTAACTCTTAAGTAAAATTCCAACAATGTTGGCTGTCTCTGACCCTCCACCAAGGGTGTCAATCAGCTATATATATAACTACCGGGTAAGTCAGATGTTTAAAAATTATATTTTCATTACAAAATAAGTTTTTGAACATACTTACCCGTTAGTTATATATAATTTAATTCCCACCCTCCTCCCCTCTAGAGACTATGGGCATGGAAGATCTGAGGAATCACGGAATGGTTCCAGGTACTTCGCTAGAGGGTGCACAGGTGGTACACCTGGCTACTAAATCGGCGATTGGAGCGAGTTTTGAAATTTCTGCCGTGACGTCAGGGACGTAAGCTATACTGTATACTCTTCCTATGTGACCTCTTGGACGCCTTCTTTTTCTTGGTGCCAAAGCGCACCCACTGCACCACGTTCTATGACTCGCACTCCGGACACGTGGCTGTAGGAGAACATAAGCTGCCCCTACACGATGAACACAGAAGATATGGGTAGGAAGGGGTATGGAATGAACACAATGGGTCCACGTGGGGATCGCGTAAGACACAAAAGGGGGGTCGGGGACACAAAGGGTCGCACTGGGTAAGGAGAGAGCGTCGAGATGTTATCACGACGCGACCAGAGAACTTACTGGAGATCGAGAACTGAGCAAGCATGCTCTCTGACCTGGGGATAGCCTCAGGGTGTGTTCCACTCCACCTGAGGTTACCCCTCATAGAAAACAGGACTAAGGTAAACTACACAAAACTCTGGTTGGTTGGGAGGAGATCTCATATACTCTTAAGAAAGTAGTTCGAGGTAAGTATTGTTAGGAAAAATACAAATTACTTAAAATTTGTGATTTTATAATGAAAATATCATATTTGTTGACCTTTGCAGCGGAAAATTGTAGACACGTGAGTTAGGTGAAGTTTACCCTAGGCAAAAATTTAACAAAATTCAACTTATAAACAACTTCGTGGAACATATCAAGTTTGTTAGTTGAGGACTTTCTGTATCCACATTAGAACATTAAACTTGAGTCTCATGCCTAAGGTCGAAAGTGACTAGTTTAGGTGACTTACAGGTAGGTAAACCATACCTGCGTCACCATTCGGTAGTTATAATTACCTCGTTAACGATTCAATGTCCTTTGAATCTTGAGGTGAAGTCGTACTCATATTTAGAGGACTCCAGTTCATGTAGCTTGGACAAGTATAAGTTACTCTCAAAATTTTTATATTTGTTAAGATTATTTTTATAATTTTGTCTTTTAATTTTCAGGTAATAATTGAAATCCGAAACACTGCTCAGAATGTCTGTGTTGATGGTTCTGCAACTTTTACAAAGAGGTGTGACACAAGTGGGAATCAGTATGCGACTTCATGCCCGTCTTAGATTGTGGGTAGGCTTGGCAGCTGTCTACTTAATCTTCATGGGCTTTGTTTATCTCCTTCAAGTCCCCCTGAGATCAAATACATGTATGTAACTCTTGTCATTGCATAAGTTGCTGCCTTATTTATTATTTGAAATTATTATGAGCTTATAAAAAGTTAATTAGACTCTCTTAAATGTAATTCTGCGAACAAACTACAATCCTTCCTTCTTTCCCACTGTTATCCCCACATTAAGGGGTTGATTGCTTGGTGGGCCCTCTCCATTGCCTTTTATCAAAGGCATCCTTTTCCACCAAACCTCTTTTCTCCTTATGATTGACCTTATCTCACCATCTAATTCTCTGCCTCTTTCTCAATCTCCCCCCTCCCCCCACAGGATCGTCTCAAGCCTTCCTCACTCCCTTCCCACCATCCATCCTTAACATGTGGGCACACTGTATCAGTCGTGACACTTATCACCATTGTAATCTTCACTACGCCTGCCACTCTTATTTTATCATTTTCCAATCTTTCAAGCAGTGCTATTCCTATTATCCACCTCAGCAATAATTCTCTGTTCTCCAAAGCATTGCTTCCTTTTTTTGTCTTAGAGCCTGTGTTTCCAATCGAGACTAGAATGGTGTACAGTACAGTAATTCAGATAATATGCCAGCTACTAATGCACGGATGAGAGATGTATTCCAAGTGACCTTTTAATATTCTGACCAGGATGCATGCTAAGTTATAAAATCCCTCATAATTTAAAGTTATTCCTTGGCACATACAAACCTCTTGTCCTTTTATTTTTGAGTTTGCTCCTACATGTATACAAATCTTAGGAGTATATCTTCAATGCAAGCTAGAATGGCCATTGAATCTTTTACAGGGTGGGTGATGTAGTTAGCAAAAGGTAGGTGTGGGGAGACACTTGCCTATTTGGCTGTATAATGTCATTTTTGTCTTTCCTCATTAAGAGTATGGACATACTGTACTACAGTACTGCTAATTTACATACACATATTTTGAATATACTGTATAACTCACATTAATATTTTGTTAAGGATGTGTTTGGTAATTAGAGGCATACATTAAGTCTCACACTATCGTTTCTATACCAAGTAAATTCACCTCTCATCTTAGTGTCCTTCCTGATTGCTTATCAATTTAAGTAACATTTACCATAGAATGATCAAGTGCAACTTCAAGTGGTAAATTAGATAAGTTAAGCTGCAGAAGACCTGCAATCTTCTCTCTAATAAAATGTTATTTTTATAATAAAATAAATTTTTGAATATACTTACCCGGTGATTATATAAGCTGCAACTCTGTTGCTCGACAGAAAACTCTACGTTAAAAATCCGCCAGCGATCGCTATGCAGGTAGAGGGTGTACTTCAACAGCGCCATCTGTCGTGCAGGTACTCAGTACTCAATGTAAACAAAGAACTCAATTTTCTCCTCAGTCCACTGCGTCTCTATTGGGGAGGAAGGGAGGGTCCTTTAATATATAATCACCGGGTAAGTATATTCAAAAATTTATTTTATTATAAAAATAACATTTTTCAATATTTAACTTAGCCGGTGATTATATAAGCTGATTCACACCCAGGGGGGTGGGTAGAGACCAGCAATAAATGTTTACATTATTATGAGCTAAGGATTTTTTATTTCATTTTAGCAGTTATCAAAATAACAAACTTAAAATAAATAAGTACCTGGTAAGGAAGTCGACTTGAACAATTACTCTGCCTTTTTAAGTACGTCTTCCTTACGGAGCCTCGCGATCCTCTTAGGATGCTGAGCGACCCCTAGGAGCTGAAGTATCAAGGGTTGCAACCTATACAACAGGACCTCATCAAAACCTCTAATCTAGGCGCTTCTCAAGAAATGACTTTGACCACCCGCCAAATCAAGTAGGATGCGAAAGGCTTCTTAGCCTTCCGGACAACCCAAAAACAATAATAAAACATTTCAAGAGAAAGATTAAAAAGGTTATGGAATTAGGGAATTGTAGTGGTTGAGCCCTCACCCACTACTGCACTCGTTGCTACGAATGGTCCCAGAGTGTAGCAGTTCTCGTAAAGAGACTGGACATTCTTAAGATAAAAAGACGCGAACACTGACTTGCTTTTCCAATAGGTTGCGTCGATTATACTTTGCAGAGATCTATTTTGTTTAAAGGCCACGGAAGTTGCGACAGCTCTAACTTCGTGTGTCCTTACCTTCAGCAAAGCTTGGTCTTCCTCATTCAGATGGGAATGAGCTTCTCGTATTAACAGTCTGATAAAATAGGATAAAGCATTCTTTGACATAGGCAAAGATGGTTTCTTAACTGAACACCATAAAGCTTCAGACGGGCCTCGTAAAGGTTTAGTTCGTTTTAAATAGAACTTAAGAGCTCTTACAGGGCATAAGACTCTTTCTAGTTCATTTCCAACCATACGATAAGTTTGGAATATCGAACGATATTGGCCAAGGCCGAGAAGGCAGCTCGTTTTTGGCTAGAAAACCAAGTTGTAGAACATGTAGCCGTTTCGGATGAGAATCCGATGTTCTTGCTGAAGGCATGAATCTCACTGACTCTTTTAGCTGTGGCTAAGCATACCAGGAAAAGAGTCTTTAAGGTGAGATCTTTCAGGGAGGCTGATTGTAGCGGTTCGAACCTGTCTGACATAAGGAATCTTAGTACCACGTCTAAATTCCAACCAGGTGTAACCAAACGGCGCTCCTTCGTGGTCTCAAAAGACTTAAGGAGGTCCTGTAGATCTTTATTGTTGGAAAGATCTAAGCCTCTGTGACGGAAGACTGATGCCAACATGCTTCTGTAACCCTTGATAGTGGGAGCTGAAAAAGATCGTTCTTTCCTCAGATATAAGAGGAAGTCAGCTATTTGAGTTACAGAGGTACTGGTCAAGGATACGGATACTGACTTGCACCAGTTTCGGAAGATTTCCCACTTCGATTGGTAGACTCTAAGGGTGGATGTTCTCCTTGCTCTAGCAATCGCTCTGGCTGCCTCCTTCGAAAAGCCTCTAGCTCTCGAGAGTCTTTCGATAGTCTGAAGGCAGTCAGACGAAGAGCGTGGAGGCCTTGGTGTACCTTCTTTACGTGTGGCTGACGTAGAACGTCCACCCTTAGGGGAAGTGTTCTGGGAACGTCTACTAGTCATCGAAGTACCTCGGTGAACCATTCTCTCGCGGGCCAGAGGGAAGCAACTAGCGTCAACCTTGTCCCTTCGTGAGAGGCGAACTTCTGCAGTACCTTGTTGACAATCTTGAACAGAGGGAATGCATATAGATCTAGATAGGGACCAATCTAGGAGCAAGGCATCTATATGAACCGCTGCTGGGTCCGGGATTGGTGAGCAAAATATTGGGAGCCTCTTGGTCATCGAGGTTGCGAAGAGATCTATGGTTGGCTGGCCCCAGGTGGCCCAAAGTCTCTTGCATACATCCTTGTGGAGGGTCCATTATGTTGGAATTATTTGTCCCTTCCGACTGAGACAATCTGCCATGACATTCAAGTTGCCTTGGATGAACCTCGTTACTAGTGATATGTCTAGACCTTTTGACCAGGTGAGGAGGTCCCTTGCGATCTCGTACAACGTCAGAGAGTAGGTCCCTCCTTGCTTGGAGATGTACGCCAAAGCCGTGGTGTTGTCCGAGTTCACCTCCACCACCTTGCCTTGAAGGAGAGACCTGAAGCTTTTCCAGGCCAGACGTACTGCCAGTAGCTCCTTGCAGTTGAAATGCATTGTCCTTTGACTCGAGTTCCATATTCCCGAGCATTCCCGACCGTCTAATGTCGCACCCCAGCCTACGTCCGATGCGTCCGAGAAGAAAACGTGGTTGGAAGTCTGAACAGTCAGGGGAAGACCCTCTCTTAGGTTGATATAGTCCTTTCACCAAGTCAGACAAGACTTTATCTTTTCGGAAACCGGGATCGAGACCGCTTCTAGCGTCTTGTCCTTTTTCCAGTGAAAAGCTAGATGGTATAGAAGAGGACGGAGGTGTAGTCTTCCTAGTGACACAAATTGATCCACGGATGACAGCGTCCCTACCAGACTCATCCACAGCCTGACTGAGCAGCGTTCCTTCTTCAGCATCTTCTGGATGGATAGCAGGGCTGGGGGCTGATCGTCTTGTTCAGCAACGTCCTCATCAGAGGGTTCCTCATCCGAAACTGATGAGGAAACGGCAACGGAGTGGGCAACGTCTGACTCGCTGAATCCGGTCGCACTGGTGGATACGTGACGGAGCCGGACGCAATATCATGGAACTGCTGCACAGTCTGTGAACTGTCAACAACCATGGGTGCGCGAGGAAGCACAGCGTCAACCCGAAACTGTCTAGACCGTCTGGGTTGTGCAGTCAACACCCTACCGGGTTGCTGAGGTTGACGCACTGCGTCACAACAAGTCACCTCTGCTGGTTGTTGAACGTCCTGAACGTCAACAACCACCTCCGAGCGTCGCTTAACGTCAACGTGCGGCTGGCAACCCACACTGGGTCGCATCGGTGGAGGAACTACCTCAACTGGCAGACGCGAGTAGGTTAACTCAGCGTCAACAGGGCGCACAACCGACCGGTTGGAAGGTTGTTGGCCAGAAGGTTCTTCTCCGCATTTAAGTCCTCTATCAAGGACGCAAGCTTGGACTGCATGTCTTGCAGCAAAGCCCATTTAGGGTCTACGGGAGCAGGTGTGGCAACAGACGGGGTTAGCGACTGAGGCGGAACCGTTTACCATCCCTGAAAGCCTTGTTATGCGTGACATAATAGTACAGCAAAACTTCAAAGGCTCGACAACAGCTGAGAAGTTGACCTGTAAACAACTTGGAGCGTCTCCTGGCTAGGCGCCAGGGAGAGTCTACCAGAATTGAGAAGTCTATCTGGGCAGAGGCATGAACTCCCAAGCCGAGAACTTCTCTCGTGTCATATCAGACTCTCGCTCTATAAACCAGTTTAAAAGAAGGGAAAGCAAAGGCTGTATCCCCCAAACTCCTCCTGGTGAAAAACCAGTCGCCTAGCCAACGTAACGCTCTCTAGGAGAGCGAGAGAGCACTAGCTTAAAAACAACGGCTTCGAAGTAGCTAGGCTTAGTGTAAGTTCTGACGTTTAGGCGAACGAGGAGCAGCAGTTACAAGATCCGGACGAAGATCCTTAAAAAAATCATCATGATTTAATTAAAGTCCATAGGAGGCTAAGCAGCTTAAGGCTCCTCTCCATCTGACAGAGTCCTCAAGGGAATATCAGTAGGAGGGAGAACAGCAACTTCCTCATCTACAGGAACCTTGTCCGATAAAAGCTGAGTCTCTCACTGGTGCATTAGTAGCGGACCAGAACGCAACGTCATGTAACTGCTTGACAGTCTGTGAACTGTCAACAACTGAACTGTCAACCACAACAGGTGCGTGAGGACGTACAGCGTCCACTCGAGACTGCTTTGACTGCCTAGACTGAGCAGTCAAAACAACTCTAGAATGCGGAGGTTGACGCACAGCATCAAAACAAGTCAACTCCGATTGTTAGTGAACGTCTAGAACGTCAACAGGAGCATCAGCCAGTGGCCTAACGTCCAAATGCGGCTGAAAAACCACACGAGACCGCATCGAGTGTGGTTCTAAACAACCTGACTGACGTGACTAAGCTACGCCAACGTCAACAGTAAGCACAAAGGAACGTTAGGTTGGCTGAAAGCCAGGATATCGATGAGATAAACGGCTAGACTCAACGGACTAATCGGCAGAATAGTCTTCCATAAGGGAGGCAAGCATATACTGCATGTTTTGCCATACAACCCCTTAAGGATCAACGGAAATGGTTGTGGTAATAGACGAGGGTAACGTCTGTGACCGCAACACTTTGCCTACAAAAAAAGACTTTCGGAGTCTGTGTTACGCTTTTGTTAGGCGGCGAGCAGTTATCCGATGACTGCATAGGGTCAGAGCTGTCCTAATGGCTGTAACCAGGACGCTGGACCTGTCCTGAAAGGACTGACTTTCGCTTAAGGGCTTCGAAACCTTGTGACAGGTTTCTTATGCGAAAAGCCTACGGATGGCGAGGAGAAACAACGTCTCTCTCGTCTTATGGTAGGGGAGATCTTGGTAAGAAACACCCGATACCATAGAGGGAAAACGTCTGTTCGTTGGTCAAGGCCTCTCGAACCCATAAGTCTTTTGACATTACTTCTCCCCTGGGCTTGGGAGCTTGCAAGAGGTCCCGGACTAGGTGAACGACAGGCACGAACAGACGAACCCTTGGACACAACACTGTAACACTTTGCGCCTCGGACGCAACACTGTAACACTTTGCGCATATCACTTTATCTCTTCGATTTTCTGTTTTGCACTTATTTCTACCTGAAACACGCAATTCTACCCTTCATTAAAAGGTAGTAATTGCGAAATTAGTCGTATAATGCAAGCTCATAATACCAGCAAAAAACAGAAAACATATTTTAAGATAAAAAGAAAAATCAGTGGCTGGGAAAGAGACTAAACACTAGTTCATATAACTACGTTTTCAATCTCTCACCGCACATAGCCTGGGGACGAGAATAAAAACCTAAAAACGTTTTATCCTTCCTCCCCGTACAGAGACTAGGGACGAGAGTAACACGAGAACAACGTTACCCGCTTGAACGGAACGTTTTCTCTCCTCTCTCTCCCTCCGTCTCTATCTCTCTCTCTCTTTCTCTCTTGATTTCGCACCTAAGAGAAGAGCCCAATTATATATCGTCAAAAAAACATGTTATTTGACTAAAGGAAAAAACTGAAAGGTTTTTCCAATAAAAAGTTCCTTTAAATTAGAATTTAAAACATTTAAGCTAAGAAAGAATGAACAAAACGTCAGAATCGATTTACTCTTACTGCAAAGTGAAACCGTGATACACTCTCTCTCTATCGTAACGATAGAGCGCATGTTGAACGTCCTGAACGTCAACAACTGCGTAGCATAAAAAACTAAACGTTAGTTCATCTTTGAAAACAGTACGAAGACTATCAAAGAAATTCTTTCATAAAATATTACATTTAAAAAGTTTTAAATCCTTTAAAAGCTAAAGACGACATAAAGGGCTCAATGTTGATTAACTTCGGTTTCCAAGTTAGGACTGCCTACTCTCAGGAAGGGTCTATATAAACAAAGCATTAAAATTTTTTTTTTTTTTTTTTTTTTTTTTTTTTTATAAAAAATGGAAAGTTAATCGAAGAGGCCTAATAAAGGCGGAGAGATATAAAATATATAGAGGAAAATCTATAACGTGATAAGATAATTACTAAAAGCCTAAACACACTTCCGTCTAAGGGAAGGGTCGGCCATTTAAAAGTGAAAGAAAGTCCATACTCTCTTTGTCACCATAATTAAATCTATCCAAAACGAGTTCAAGTTTTGAGATGAAGATAAAACACCTACATAGCGAAAGCTCAAAACTAGAATAGTGTACTTCACCAATAGTTGTGAAAACAAATCCAGTTAGCACAGCGAATTAGTAGGTCTTGCCGGTAGCCCGACAGAGAGAAAATTGAGTTCTTTGTTTACATTGAGTACTGAGTACCTGCACGACAGATGGCGCTGTTGAAGTACACCCCCTACCTGCATAGCGATCGCTGGCGGATTTTTAACGTAGAGTTTTCTGTCGAGCAACAGAGTTGCAGCTTATATAATCACCGGCTAAGTTAAATATTGAAAAAGTACTAATACTATCATGAAAATGGTAGAATTTCCCTAATTTGCTACCATTCTCCTTTGTATAACCTCTGTCTGGTTAGGCAAACTATATATCCTTCCTTTAATAAAGGTCTCCAGTTAACGTTTACTATCGGTTCTAGTTGATTAGCCCATTCTCATAAAATGTTTATGCCAGGCAAAGCCCTATCTCATAAAATTACCTCCCTCTTGGTCTTAACATAGAATGCAATAGCAAACTGGATTGTGTTGGAGTTATGTAGAAAACTGGACTGTCAGTTCAATGCTTTTAGTTGTAAAATATTCAATAAGAGAGATTTACGTATAATGTACAGTATTGAGTTGAATCAATTGGCAGTGCCGACATCAAAGAATAAACATTGGCAGTACTAACCTGATTCTTCCTCATTGTACACCTCTCTGCAATTGCTTTCAGCAACAACCTAAACAGTAAATCGTTTGATCTTTGGTAGTAATATTTAAGCCTTATCCTTCCATCATAGACACCCCATCTCTCTCCAGGATTTTCTCATTCACAAAACATATTCAGTAAGTTACTTGTGGATAATCTGCACATTTCGCACGTCTACACTTCAAATCACATTGTTAGTCTCTGGATGCATCATAAAATGAATGATGATCTAACTGTAAAATTAGTTCTCTGTCAGTTTAGATTTTGTTTGATATGCTAAATCAAGTGGATATCTTATAACTTGCGCAGTTAAAATCTTCGATCTGCAATAGGAGTATGACTTCACCAAAGCTTGAACAGCTGTTTATACTTTAAACCCTTGGGTGATCCCGGCCGTGACAAATTGCTGTGAATATCATGACTTTTGGCCTTGGGGCAATGTCGTCTTGTGTCAACCTACTTTTGTTCCTATACATAATGCAAACCTTCGACCTTCAATAGGAGAATGAATTCATCGAAGCTGGAAACCTGCTATTAAGCATTTTCTGAGGTAAACACTCCTGGCTGTCGGGTGGCAGGGACAGCTAGCACTAACCTTCACTTTTATTTTGGCTGCTAAAGAGCAGAGATACTTTCTGGCGTTGTTGATAGAAATTTCCAGTCGGTCTGCTTTCCTTTTTCAGATTATGTGATTTGATTGCTGCTATATGATGTCGGCTTCTTGGTCAGACATGCGGCTGTGTCTCCGCAAACCCGGTAAGGGATGTAGCTGGGATATGAGTAATCTTGAAGTTGAGTTCTCTAAGAAGCAGAAGTCGAAGAGGGATTCTTCGTACAATGCTCGGTTTTGGGTATGCCTGAACCAATCCCCAAGAAGCTCTTAAGCTCCTTTTTCCTTCCTTTGGATTCTAAAGCTCCTGTGCACTCTTATCCTTCTGAGGCAGAAACAAACACTTGAAACTTCCTGGCGTATTTTGTCAATATCCAAAAGTTCTCACTCCACTCTTTCACAGTCCTCATATCTTCTGAAGCTTCCCAAATATCAGTGCATATCCAAATAGATCTCAAAACCAATGAACTCTGGTGTCAAAAAAAAGGGGAAATGCCACATAGGCCACAGTCATCAAATCAGCTCAACATTTATGCAAAAGAGGGCAGAATTATGGGAAACAAGCAAATGGGAGGAAAATAGAAAATTTACGTAAATAAAAGATTACTGTATACCACAGAAATCCTCCCTATTTGCCTCACATTGCCATCCCACAATCTCATATAGCATCAAATATCCACTAGCTTTTGTATAGACTTCAAGCTTTCTTGCATCTGGAATATAATCTGGAAAAGCCGACTCAACATCTTTTACCGCTTCCCCTCCTGACCTCGAATAAATTCTCCATTCTTTCATCCTATCTTAAAGCAGTACTGTTTGGATGACCAGTCCATTGAATCCTAGGTTTAGCTACACTTAAACACTTAATCCTCGCTCCCATATTGGACCAGGAAGAGTAACATTCCAGTCTGGTTCTAGGGGACTGCCTTCCATCTAAAAATGAATCTCATACTTAAAGGATGTTGGTTTGTATTCAGACAGGAACAAAGCACACATTTTCAAGTAGATTCATTAGCATTTTTCCTAACTACTGTATACAAACAAAAGTCCTTTAAGGTACTCCCTCAGTCCTTAAACCAAAGGTCAGAAGAGACGTGATCCAGTCTGTCAGGTTCGTAGCTCCCCCTACCTACCTCCAGCTCACACTGAAGACCTACTCTTATTTAGATGACTCAGGTTTGTATAGTTAGGAAAAGTACAGAATGATTAAAAAAGTTTTGATATTTTGACGATTGACCATTTATCTTGTTAGTCATAGCATTCAAATATTGTTGGATTTCTCATTCCTGTAAGCTGAACATATAATCTATTATTTTTCAGTACACTCTCATTATGATCTATCTGCTGAAGGGGTACGAGCAAAACACCATGACATAGTAAAGAAGGAAGCAGAAAAATATGCCCAAGCAGCTCTTCGGGTTCCAAATGTTAATATGGACGTAGTAGAGCAGATTAGGATTTTGACAGAAACCTTTAGAAAGTAAGTTATGCCATGATATTTTCATTCCATTTTAAAAGTATGATCACACAGAAACAAATTTATAGAATCTCTTAGAAATGGACGTTTTACAGAATTTGCTGTATTTTATATTGTAAAATGTTTTTTTTTTCAGGGAGAGTTTAGTTTTCAGATAAGCCTAGCATTTTCCTTTACTGAATATAGATGACGGTAATAAATCTTAAAGCATGGTAAACAGTATTGTTAAAGAGAGAGAGAAATAGATTACAGTGGGCATATTTCTTGCCAAACAAAGAATGTTCTTGTTTGTGACTATGTGTTGTGTGCACAATAATTACAAGAGATATATGTACGTGATGAAATTACTTGTATGAACAGAAGTATGCAGGTAAGATGTGAGTAAGACAAGTGACTGATTTTCACAGCACATTCACTTTGGATACAGAATGTAAATACAGTAGTAATCACACTGGTGTTTCAGACAGTTATTATAAAGGCCATAACGAATGAAATTAGATCTAATGATAAGTAGACCTATTGTCTCTCTATGCATACACACTGATGAATGGTATCTTTTTCTATCTTGTCTTTACTACAGTATTTGGCTCAGGTAATTTCAGTTGCAGTCTGTTGCCTCAGCAAATCTATCTAATACTAGACACTGTTGTTTGGAGAAATCCAGTAAGGAGAGGTTCACAAATAAGAGGTTTTATTTTACATATTTTATGAAAACAACAATACCATTCCTTTACTATAAATGTTTGGTTAAAAAATCTAACATCTTTTGAAGGTAAGAAAATTCTATTCCGGAGAGTAAAGTGTTGGAAAATGCTAAAGTCAGTACCAGGCTTCCAAATGCCAAGGCTCTCTTGACCTCAAAGATCCAAAATCAAGCTGGAAAAAAGTTTTAAGCTCTATTAGTCCATTCTAATTCTTGCCATTTTAACTGGTGTAAAACTTCTCTGATATGATTGCATTACTATAATGATAAAATATTTGAAGTACAGGTGTTGTCAGTACTGTATAGTAAAGTACTCTATATGTACCAGTAATTGATATTCCTAAATACCTTGTGTCATATAGATGGCTTATAATCTGTTTTATGTCATCATCATCATTAGCTGTTACTAGTCCACTGCAGAACAAAGGCCTTAGACATGTCCTTCCACTTATGTCTGTTTACAGTCTTTTTGTGCCAGTCCACACCCACAAACTTTCTCAGTTTGACAATCCATCATCTTCTCTTCCTTCCCCTACTTCCCTTACAATCTCTAGGGACGCATTCTGTTATTGTCTGTCATTCTCATTATATGTCCTGCCCATCTCCATTTCTTTTTTTTCAATATTAAACTTAGCCGGTGATTATATAAGCTGCAGCTCTGCTGCCCGACAGAAAAACTCTACGTTCAAAATACGCCAGCGATCGCTATGCAGGTAGGGGGTGTACATCAACAGCGCCATCTGTCGAGCAGGTACTCAGTACTCAATGTAAACACAGAACTCAATTTTCTCTCTGTCGTGCCACCGGCAAGACCTACTAAATTCGCTGTTGCTTACTGGATTGGTTTTCACATATTTTGGTGAAGTACACATTTCTAGTTTTGAGCTTTCGCTTTGCAGACGTTATCTTCAATACATCCTTGCATTCTTTTATTGATTTTGGATTATTTGTTGACGACTTTGGATAGATTTTGAATTCCCCTCTGACTAATTCAAGATGGCTGACCCTTCTCAAGTCCCTAAATTCAGGAAATGTAATGCTAGGGACTGTTCAAGGCGTCTTCCGAAGGCCTCTATCGATCCTCACACCGTTTGTTCCAATTGTCAGGATAAGACCTGTCAATTGGAAGATCGATGTGAGGAATGCGTTGGGCTTTCGGAATTCGATTTCATCGAATTCCAGAAATACACACGTAGGCTAGAGAGAGATAGAGTCAGGAGAAGTTCATCTCGCTCCGTTGATTTTTCCTCTCCTCATGCCCCACAACCTATTCCTTCCCCTGTAGTGGTTGCTCCTGATCCCCCTTCTAGCACTCAACAACCTTCGATGGCAGATATGATGCGTGCCATCCAGGCTCTGGGTGAGAGAGTCGAGTCATTGGCGAGTGACCGTAACCAACTCATGGCAGACGTCAAGGAGTTGAAGTGTAAGAGTGCAGTGGGTAGTGACAAAGTGAGTGGTAGTGTTGTGGAAAGTGTTGTAGATAGTGTTGCGCTTGAGGGTTCGTCTGTTCGTGCCTGTCGTCCTCCCAGTCCGGGACCTCTTGCAAGCTCCCAAGCCCAGGGGAGAAGCAATGTCGTACGACCAAAGGGTTCGAGAGGCTTTAATCAGCGAACAGACGTTCCCTCCGTGGTTTCGGACGTATCTAACCAAGATCGCCCCACCCACACGAAGACGAGAGAGCCCATTTATTCCTCGTCTGCGGAAGAGGTTTCTCGAAAGAAACCATGGACCAAGGTCTCGCGGCCTCTTAAGCGCAAGTCGGTCCCTTCCGCGCAAGTCCAACGGCCCAGTTGTAGCCACTGGGTCAGTTCGGACTCGCTGCAGTCTTCTGATGACTGCACACCTCCTAAGAGAGGCAAAGCGGTACCGCATCAGGCAGTAACACCGTCTGTTGCCGCACCTGCTACTGCAGACCCTAAGTGGTCTTTGCTGCAGACCATGCAGACACAGTTAACGTCATTGATGCAGGACTTTCGTGCGGAGAAGGTTGACGCTGCACCAACCGCTAGCCTACAACCACCCACGGTTGTGGGTACAGTGGACGCTGAGGCTACCTTCTCCCGCACTCCAGCTGTGAGAGTCCCGCCACCCATGCGTTCCAGTGTACCCTGCCAGCCGCATGTGGACGTTCAGCGACGCACGGAACCTTCCGTTGACGTTCGCGAGTTACAACAACAACCTAAGTTGTTTTGTTTTGACGCGGTGCGTCAACCTCCGCAACCCAGTGTGGTTACTACTACTCGCCCACAGCAGACTAGACAGTCTGGAGTAGACGCTTTGCGCCCCCGCGCTGCTATGGTTGTTGCCAGTTCACAGACTGGGCAACAGTTCCATGACGTTGCGTCCGGTTCAGTCACGCATGCACCCGTGCGGCCGGACTCAGCTGACCAGCCGATTCCTACTCCTTTGCCGCTTCCTCCTCAGTTTTCAGATGATGGACTCTCTGATGATGACGACGCTGCACACATTGACGACCCGCATACGGACATCGACGAACCCAAGACCACGCAACCCTCCTTGGACTTTAGGAAAGTTCTTGCACTGTTCAGGGAGATGTATCCTGATCAGTTTGTTTCTGCGGCCCCACGCTCTCCTCCATCTGAGTTCGCTTTAGGCACGCAGTCATCCGCGCCTGCCTTTACGAAGCTCGTCCTCGCCCGCTCGTCTAAGAGAGCTTTACGAGTGTTGGGAGAATGGATGCAGTCCAAAAAGAACCTTGGGAAGACAGCATTCACGTTTCCCCCTGCGAGACTCTCCTCCAGATCGAGCGTCTGGTATGCCACGGGAGAAGTTCTCGGCTTGGGAGTTCCTGCCTCTGCCCAGGGCGACTTCTCAAGTCTAGTAGACTCTCCCCGCAGGCTAGCCATGAGACGCTCTAAGATTTGTTGGTCTCCTTCAGACTTAGACCATCTGTTGAAAGGAGTGTTCAGAGCCTTCGAGGTTTTTAACTTTTTGGATTGGTGTTTGGGAGCGTTGAGCAGGAAGATCTCCCCTTCTGACAAGGAAACTTCCATGCTCATTATGTCCTGCATGGACAAGGCCATACGGGACGGTTCCAGTGAGCTTGCGGCTTCGTTCGTTTCCGGGGTCCTCAAGAAACGGGAAAACCTTTGCTCCTTCTTGTCAGCTGGAGTAACACCGTGTCAGAGATCGGAACTTATGTTTGCTCCTCTCTCAAAGTGCCTTTTCCCAGAGGAGTTGATAAAGGAGATAGCTGCCTCCTTGATTCAAAAAGACACTCATGACCTGGTTGCGTCCTCTGCCCGCAAAGCCACCCCTTTGCCTACCTTGTCTAGACCCAGGATGGACACTCCAGCGTCCAGATTCGTTCCGCCCTTTCGTGGCAGAGCCTCCAGCAGAGGAGGTGCTCGTGCCGAAGGGAGACGTGGGAAGAAGAAAGGTACCAAGTCCTTTAAGGGCAGAGTCTGACTGCCACCTTCTTCAGACAGCAGTGGGAGCCAGACTCAAGAACTTCTGGCAGACCTGGGAGAAAAGGGGCGCAGATGCACAATCTGTGAAGTTGCTCAGAGAAGGGTACAAGATCCCGTTTGTACGCAAACCCCCCTCTAGCAACGTCTCCCATCGATCTCTCTCCCAGGTACAGAGAGGAGGACAAGAGACTAGCTTTGAAGCAAGAGGTGTCTCTCTTACTAGAAAAGGGAGCGGTAGTCAAAGTCCGGGACCATCAATCCCCGGGCTTCTACAACCGTCTCTTCTTAGTGGTAAAGAAGACAGGAGGGTGGAGGCCGGTGCTAGACGTCAGTGCTCTGAATGTCTTTGTCACAAAGCAGACGTTCGCCATGGAGACCACAAAGTCTGTTCTAGCAGCGGTCAGGAAGGAAGACTGGATGGTCTCTTTAGACCTAAGGGACGCTTACTTTCACGTCCCCATCCACCCAGAATCCCAACCTTTTCTGAGGTTCGTTTACGAAAAGGTTGTCTACCAATTTCAAGCCCTGTGCTTTGGCCTAAGCACGGCTCCTCTTGTCTTTACGAAACTGATGAGGAATATTGCCAAATTCCTGCATTTAGCGGATATCAGAGCCTCCCTCTATTTGGACGACTGGCTTCTAAGAGCTTCTTCCAGTCGTCGCTGTCTGGAGAATCTAAAGTGGACTCTAGATCTGACCAAGGAATTGGGTCTCCTGGTCAATATGGAAAAGTCCCAACTGGTCCCATCCCAAACTATAGTGTACTTAGGGATGGAGATTCACAGTCAAGCTTTTCGGGCTTTTCCGTCGGCCCCCAGAACAAGTCAAGCCCAAGGATGCATCCAGAACATGCTAAAGAAGGACCGATGTTCAGTCAGACAGTGGATGAGTCTGATAGGGACGCTTTCATCCCTAGAACAGTTCATTTTGTTAGGGAGACTGCACCTCCGTCCCCTTCAATTTCACCTAGCTGTTCACTGGAAAAAGGACAAGACGCTAGAAGCGGTCTCGATCCCCATTTCCGAGAAGATGAAGTCATCACTGACTTGGTGGAAGGACAACATCAACCTCAGAGAGGGTCTGCCCCTGGCTGTTCAGACCCCCAACCACGTTCTCTTCTCGGACGCATCGGACACGGGCTGGGGTGCGACATTAGACGGTCGGGAATGCTCGGGAACTTGGAACTCGAATCAAAGAACGTTACATATCAATTGCAAGGAGCTACTGGCAGTTCATCTGGCCTTGAAAAGCTTCAAGTCCCTCCTTCTAGGCAAGGTGGTGGAGGTGAACTCAGACAACACCACGGCCTTGGCGTACATCTCCAAGCAAGGAGGGACCCATTCTTTGACGTTGTACGAGATCGCAAGGGACCTCCTCACCTGGTCAAGAGATCTAAACCTTTCTCTAGTAACGAGGTTCATTCAAGGCAACATGAATGTCATGGCGGATTGCCTCAGTCGGAAGGGTCAAATCATTCCAACAGAATGGACCCTACACAAGGATGTGTGCAAGAGACTATGGGCCACATGGGGCCAACCTACCATAGATCTCTTTGCAACCTCGATGACCAAGAGGCTCCCAATTTATTGCTCGCCAATCCCGGACCCAGCAGCAGTTCATATAGATGCCTTTCTACTGGATTGGTCCCATCTAGACCTTTATGCATTCCCCCCGTTCAAGATTGTCAACAAGGTACTGCAGAAGTTCGCCTTTCACGAAGGGACAAGGTTGACGTTAGTTGCTCCCCTCTGGCCCGCGAGAGAATGGTTCACCGAGGTACTTCAATGGCTGGTGGACGTTCCCAGAACTCTTCCTCTAAGAGTGGACCTTCTACGTCAGCCACACGTAAAGAAGGTACACCCAGGCCTCCACGCTCTTCGTCTGACTGCCTTCAGACTATCGAAAGACTCTCGAGAGCTAGAGGCTTTTCGAAGGAGGCAGCCAGGGCGATTGCTAGAGCAAGGAGGACATCCACTCTTAGAGTCTACCAGTCGAAGTGGGAAGTCTTCCGAAACTGGTGCAAGTCGGTATCAGTATCCTCAACCAGTACCTCTGTAACCCAAATAGCTGACTTCCTATTATACCTGAGGAAGGAAAGATCTCTTTCAGCTCCCACGATCAAAGGTTACAGAAGCATGTTGGCAGCAGTCTTCCGTCACAGAGGCTTAGATCTTTCTAACAACAAAGATCTACAGGACCTCCTTAAGTCTTTTGAGACCTCGAAGGAGCGTCGTTTGGCTACACCGGGTTGGAATTTAGACGTGGTACTAAGATTCCTTATGTCAGAAAGGTTCGAGCCACTACAATCAGCCTCCTTTAAAGATCTCACTTTAAAGACTCTTTTCCTCGTTTGCTTAGCAACAGCTAAAAGAGTCAGTGAGATACACGCCTTCAGCAGGAACATCGGATTTTCATCTGAAACGGCTACATGTTCTTTACAGCTTGGTTTTCTAGCCAAAAACGAGCTACCTTCTCGTCCTTGGCCGAAATCGTTCGATATTCCAAGCCTTTCAAATTTGGTTGGAAATGAACTAGAAAGAGTCTTATGCCCTGTTAGAGCTCTTAAGTTCTATTTAAGACGAACTAAACCTTTACGAGGACAGTCAGAAGCTTTATGGTGTGCTATTAAGAAACCTTCTTTACCTATGTCAAAGAATGCAGTTTCCTATTATATCAGACTGTTGATACGAGAAGCTCATTCCCATCTGAATGAGGAAGACCATGCTTTGCTGAAGGTAAGGACACATGAAGTTAGAGCTGTCGCAACTTCAGTGGCCTTTAAACAAAATAGATCTCTGCAGAGTATAATGGACGCAACCTATTGGAGAAGCAAGTCAGTGTTCGCGTCTTTTTATCTTGAAGATGTCCAGTCTCTTTACGAGAACTGCTACACCCTGGGACCATTCGTAGCAGCGAGTGCAGTAGTGGGTGAGGGCTCAACCACTACATTCCCCTAATTCCATAACCTTTTTTAATCTTTCTCTTGAAATGTTTTTTATTGTTGTTTTTTGGGTTGTCCGGAAGGCTAAGAAGCCTTTCGCATCCTGGTTGATTTGGCGGGTGGTCAAATTCTTTTCTTGAGAAGCGCCTAGATTAGAGGTTTTGATGAGGTCCTTTAGTATGGGTTGCAACCCTTGATACTTCAGCTCCTAGGAGTCGCTCAGCATCCTAAGAGGATCGCGAGGCTCAGTAAGGAAGACGTACTTAAAAAAGGCAGAGTAATTGTTCAAGTCGACTTCCTTACCAGGTACTTATTTATTTTATGTTTGTTATTTTGAATAACTGCTAAAATGAAATACAAAATCCTTAGCTCATAATAATGTAAACAATTAATGCTGGTCTCTACCCACCCCCCTGGGTGTGAATCAGCTTATATAATCACCGGCTAAGTTTAATATTGAAAAATGTTATTTTTATTAATAAAATAAATTTTTGAATATACTTACCCGGTGATTATATATTAAAGGACCCTCCCTTCCTCCCCAATAGAAACCCAGTGGACCGAGGAGAAAATTGAGTTCTGTGTTTACATTGAGTACTGAGTACCTGCTCGACAGATGGCGCTGTTGATGTACACCCCCTACCTGCATAGCGATCGCTGGCGTATTTTGAACGTAGAGTTTTTCTGTCGGGCAGCAGAGCTGCAGCTTATATAATCACCGGGTAAGTATATTCAAAAATTTATTTTATTAATAAAAAAGGGATTTTGACGAAGGAAAAATCTATTTCTGGGCGAGAGACCTGTGCCGCCCAGTGAAATACTCCTAGAGCACTATTTCTAAGGAATATAACTGCTATATATTACCAGAGAAAAAAAGCATAGGAATGCCAGGTTGAACCCAGCTCGCTCACCTATATAAGGTGTCGGTATAAAATACTGGGGCGTGATAATTCACAACCAGAGGTCTCGCACCATTTAGATATCTCCTCTTCAAAATCCCCGCCACAGCGAGGTGCCGATCAACACTACTACCACTAACCCAACCCACGCCAGTGACGTCACTCCTCATAGCACCCAAGGTTTGGGGCCCA
Source organism: Palaemon carinicauda (assembly GCF_036898095.1). Classification (NCBI taxonomy): domain Eukaryota; kingdom Metazoa; phylum Arthropoda; class Malacostraca; order Decapoda; family Palaemonidae; genus Palaemon; species Palaemon carinicauda. The sequence goes on along the minus strand of NC_090725.1, from coordinate 48,940,710 downwards.
TGTTGGGAGGGAAGTCAAGGGAGGGTTCACTGGGCGGCACAGGTCTCTCGCCCAGAAATAGATTTTTCCTTCGTCAAAATCCCTTTTCTGGGCTCCGACCTGTGCCGCCCAGTGAAATAGTACCAGAGAAATGGTCCCAAATCTTGGAACAATACCTGAGGAAGTAAAATAAAATCCAAAATAACAGGTAAGAGGATAGCAAGACATAGTTGATTAAGGTTCACCATGTTCAGGAGGAATCACATTCCCTGCTGCCACTGTAGCAAATATAAGGCTTCCAGAGGTTTTAAGCAGTGGCGTTTAAATACTGTTGGAGACTTCCGGCCTGTATATTTAGTAAGTCCAGTGAAGTTCATAGTAATTAACTGAGGTAGCTACAGCTCATATATCATGGACGTGAGGGAGTGATGTGGGAATGATTCTAGGTAGCCCGTTAATGAAATGCAGAATCTTCTGTCTGAATCCTTTCAGGATGATGGTTCTTCACCTTCTCTAATGGGTAAGGGCCCCGAGGACTGAACGGGAGATATGTTTAAGTAGGCTTCCAGAGTGTTTACTGGACATAAAGATGGGTCCTGCGGAAGTGGGACAATCTTCCAGGGGAACCGTCTGTCCTGGGGGTCCTCATTTCCGCTAAAAATCTTTTGTCAGGGGAAAGGAGTACTTCCCCTGACGAGAGAAATTCAATATGACCTGGATCTCTAGACAAGGTTGAAAGTTCTGATATTCTGGCGCCAGAAGTCAGGTTCATTAGGAACAAGGATTTCCTAACCAATGGAATATAATGGCAAATCTCGTTAAGAGTGTCTGAAGGCAACTTAAGTACGTCATTCAGAAACCAGGAAACTGAGCTAGGGGGAGTTGATGGTTTCAATCTGGCGCAGGTTCTCGGGATGGATGAGAAGTGTGAATCTGTAAGGGCAATGTTAAAGCCAATTGTAAAACCTTCAAGGCTGACTTAATTTGTGGTAATAGTACAAGTCGCTAAGTCTGATTCAAATAAAATTCTGAAGAAGGTTACTGTCAGATTCATAGTCATCGTCTCAACCTTTGAGTCCCTTAAAAACTGGCAAGTTTCATAACAGCCGAATCATACTGTCGAAGGGTGGATCCCCTCATATCTGATTCTAAAAATAACGTATTTGAGGATCAATATCTGCACCTCTTGAGCTGCAAATTTCATAAAGTCCAGAAAGGTAGGGCATTCTGAATTTGAGGAAGCTAACACACAGCGAGTTGTACTGCTTGTGTTAGTATTGGATTGGGGATCTGTCGAGGTGGAGACCCAGTTCCACCAGAAGGGGAAACCCGTTGTGCTTGGGCCAGATGGGGGCTACTAGAGCAACTTGGCCTTTGAAGTCCTGAGCTTGTCTAACACTTTCATCGACAGATTTATAGGTGGGAATAGGTAAATTCTCTCCCAAGTGTTCCAGACTAATGATATTGCGTCTGTGGCGTAAGCCCGAGGATCCGGGCTGGGAGCTACGTAGCACTCTAGTTTGTAGTTGGACTTTGTTGCAAACAGATCTATCTGGAGATCCAGAACCTGAGAAAGAATCCAACTGAAGGACATTGGGTCTAGTGACCACTCCGACTCCAGCGGAGTTGTCCTCAAAAGTGCGTCCGCCACTATCTATCTAGAAGAAACCTGATATGTTGGTTTTTGGCTGGAGCCGGTTGCTTAAGGTAAAAAATACCGCCATGGCCTCTAAAACATTGATATGAAGTTGGCGGAATATTGTCGACCATAGTCCCAGGACTTTCTTGTACTGAGAGTATCCCCCCCCCCCGTCTGTTAGGGAGTCGTCTGTGTAAATGACGAGCTTGGGGGTGGATATTGTAAGGAAACGGATTTGCCAGATTTTGACCTTTGTCCATGGTTGAAGTCTTTTCTTCAGAATTGGTTGGAGTCGAGCCCTTTGTCTCGATATTACTCGTTTTCCTGGAGCACCATACTCGGCTTATATCTTTCAGTCTGGCCTTCAGTAGTATATCTGTTACTGAGGCAAACTGGAGGGCACCCAGGATTCTCTCTTGATTTCTTCTGGAAGACAATTTGTCTTTGAGAAAACATATTGTGTTTTGCTATATCGTTCCTCTTGGCTGTTGGGAGACAGAGTGTGGGAGCATAGAACCCATTGAATCCTAACCATTGAAACTTGTCCTCGGGACCAAACGAGATTTCTCGAAGTTGATTTGGAACCAAAACTGTTGTAAGAGATTATCACTCTGTAGTTGCTGTGAGGCAGTTTGCCTAGTTGAAGCCTAGAAACGGACGAAAATGCCTTGCTTTCGGAACATGATAGCAAACGTCTGCAAGATCCATAGAGGAGGTGACGGCCCCACAGAGAAGCAAGGTCCGCACCTGAGAGATGGTCAGCATGTGAAACTTGTCGCATTAAATGTAAGATTTCAGAAGCGACAGGTCTAGGATTACTCTTCGCTATTCTGAGTCATGTTTGGCCCGCTGAACAAGTGATCCTGAAATTACAAACGATTTACTTTCTTTATTGCTTCCTTTTGCAATAAATCGTTTTCATATAAGACTAGCTCTTCCGTTGGATGTTGATGAAAACTGGTTGGTGGAGGGGGCCTTTCTATCCAACTCCACCCCAGACCTTTGGAAATTATACTGAAAGCCCAAATGATGAACGTTCAACGGTTCCGGAAGATGTAAAGTCCTACCCCTACCTGAGAACTCCCAATGATTTGCTGCGGATTTACCTCCTCGGCCTCGAGAGTAGCTGTTGCGAAAAGTTCCTCTCGAGCTAGCGCCTCTGGGGCGCTGGTAACCCTGGAAAGCACCTTGAGTTTCAAAGGTGGGCCTAAGGGCTGGGGAAGTAGCATAGGAGGTAGTTGCTACTTGGGACTGAGGAACCAGCACGTATTGCTGTTGGGGTTGACCCTTCGAAGTGAAAGGTTGACTCCCTTGTGCCACCGGGATGGTTTGAACCACCTTGATAAATCCAAGGATAAACACGAGAAAAAACATGTTGGACTTAATAACAACAAGTGCTATAAAGGAGTGTAGTCACTGGCGTGGGTTGGGTTAGTGGTAGTAGTGTTGATTGGCACCTCGCTGTGGCGGGGATTTTGAAGAGGAGATATCTAAATGGTGCGAGACCTCTGGTTGTGAATTATCACGCCCCAGTATTTTATACCGACACCTTATATAGGTGAGCGAGCTGGGTTCAACCTGACATTCCTATGCTTTTTTTCTCTGGTAATATATAGCAGTTATATTCCTTAGAAATAGTGCTCTAGGAGTATTTCACTGGGCGGCACAGGTTGGAGCCCAGAAATAACATTTTTACGTGTTATAATATCGTCTACTTTCGTTTGCTCACATATCCATGTTGCTCTTTTTCTGTCTCTTAGTGTCATTCCCATCATTATTCTTTCCATAGCTCTTTGAGCTGTAACTAGCTAATATTTCAAGGCTTTAATAAGGCTCCAAGTTTCTGATGCATAAGTTAATACTGGCAGGACCATCTCATTAAATACTTTTCTTTTTAGAGAAAGTGGCATTTTGATTTTTTGATTTTCATAATCTCCTTTTGTTTACCAAATGCTCTCCATCCCATGCCTATCCTTCTTTTAATTTCGGTCTCATATCCTGGGAAAACACTTATTGTCTATCTTAAGTATGTATATTCATTAACAATCTCTAGAGGCTCGGCCATAACTTATTTTTTGTCTCTGCATTTTCATTGAACATTGTGTTAGTTTTACTCATATTCATTTTCTGTCCTATATTTCTGCTTTCTCTAAACCTACCTTATTAGTAGGGAGCATTTTTTTAAAAGAACACCAAATTTGAAATAATTTGCTCCTATGTAAATACAAGGCATCATCCTATACTAGGAGTGTGACTTCAGCGAAGCCGGAAAGACTTCTAAAGATTTATCAAGGTAGTTATAACCACGGGTGGGTGGTGGGTAAGCCCCGTCCACCCATGAATCAGCTAGATACAGGTGCATCACCAATTTTCCGGCACCCTTGATTCCAGGGCCAAAAAATTCACTCTATTCATTATGAAATGATTACAATATGCACATTCTACTGTAAAGTATAGTATTTTGTATACAGTACTGTGTAGTAGTTAATATAACAATATGTAACACTAATATATAATGAATGCAATAACTTGATAAAATCAATAGAAAAGGTATCACTACAACGCCGATAACTGTTTACGTACGAAGTTCTATGCAGTATGTCTGAAGCTTGATGCAACTCTGAGCCGTCGACTGTTTGCTGTGTGGGGTAGCATAATGTACGTATCACACTTTACAGTATACTAAAATTACTATAAAGACACAGGATATGTACAGATATTTACATGACTTTTTTGCATCGCAGTATGATTCTGCTCAAAGAGGACTGAAGCTGGAAATGCACACGTGGGGATAGACGATGCGAGAGTGAATCAGAGTTAGCTAAAGACAGGGTGTTGTGCTGTGTAGAGGAAAAAAGTGCAAAGCATGCTGAGTGCAAAGAAATGTGGTCAGTTTGAAATCGTCAGGCCGAGAAATTACTTATGGCGAAATCGCAAATTGTCAAATTTGTTTTTTTAAATATTTAACTTAGCCGGTGAATACATAGCTGCAACTCTGTTGCTCGACAGACAAAAAACTGTACAAAAAAACTCACCAGCGATCGCTATACAGGTTGCGGGTGTGCCCATCAGCGCCATCTGTCGGCCAGATACCAAGCTCCATGTAAACAAAGACTCAATTTTCTCTCTGTCGACGTGTCGACAAGACGTACTTTACTCGCTGTTACTAACTGGAGTTTTTCACATCATCTTTGGTGAAGTACTATATTCTGGTTTTGAGCTTTCGCTGTGCAGGGTTTTTCTTCAAATAAATCCTTGAACTCTTTTTTTGTATCGGATTCATTGTTGATGACTTAGATCGTTTTTTGGAATTTTCCCTTGACCAATTCAAAATGGCTGACCTTTCACAAGTTCCCAAGTTTAGAAAATGCAATGCTAGGGACTGTTCTAGGCGTCTTCCGAAGGCTTCTCTCGACCCTCACACTATTTGTTCCAATTGTCGGGGTAAAACCTGTCAATTGGAAGATCGGTGTGAGGAGTTCGATTTTATCGAATTTGAAAAGTACACACGCAGGCTAGAGAGAGATAGAATTAGGAGAAGTTCTTCTAGGTCTATTGATATTTCCTCTCCTCATGCCCCACAACCTATTCCTTCCCCTGTAGTGGTTGTTCCTAACCCCCCTCCTAGCACTCAGCAACCATCGATGGCTGACATGATGCGTGCCATCCATGCCCTGGGGGAGAGAGTTGAGTCCCTTGCAAGTGACCGCAATCAACTCATGGCAGATGTTAAGGAGCTTAAGTGCCAAAGTGCCGCGGGAAGTGAGAAAGTGCCAAGTGAAAGTGTTGTGAACAGTGTTGCGCTTGAGGGTTCGTCTGTTCGTGCCTGTCGTCCTCCTAGTCCGGGACCTCTTGCAAGCTCCCAAGTCCAGGGGAGAAGCAATGTCGCACGACGCATGGGTTCGAGAGGCTTTAATCAGCGAACAGACGTTCCCTCCATGGTATCAGGCGTATCTCCCCAAGATCGCCCCTACCTACGTAAGACGAGAGAGCCCGTTTATACCTCGTCGTCTGAAGGTGTTTCTCGTAAGAAACTTTGGACCAAGGTCTCACGACCTTTAAAGCGTAAAGCAGTCCCTTCAGGACAAGTCCAACGTCCTGGTTGTAGCCACTGGGTCAGTTCGGACTCGTTGCCGTCATCTGATGACTGCTCACCGCCTAAGAGAGGCAAAGCGGTACCGCTTCAGGCACTAACACCGTCTGTCGCCGCACCTGCTCCCGTAGACCCTAAATGGGCCTTGCTGCAAGACATGCAGTCCAAGCTTACGTCTTTGATGCAGGACTTTCATGCGGAGAAGGTTGCTACCGTACCTTCTGGCCAACAACCTTCCAAGCAGTCGGTTGTGCGTCCTGTTGACGCTGAGGTAACCTTCTCGCGTCTACCAGTTGAGGTGGTTCCTCCACCGATGCGATCCAGTGTGGGTTGCCAGCCGCACGTTGACGTTAAGCGACGCACGGAGGTGGTTGTTGACGTTCAGGACGTTCAACAACCATCAGAGGTGACTTGTTTTGACGCGGTGCGTCAACCTCCGCAACCCGGTGTGGTTTCCACTGCTCAACCCTGTTGGTCTAGACAGTCTCGGGTGGACGCTGTGCGTCCTCGCGCTCCCATGGTTGTTGACAGTTCACAGACTGTGCAGCAGTTCCATGACGTTGCGTCCGGCTCCGTCACGCATGCACCAGTGCGACCGGACTCAGCGAACCTGACGTTGCCCACTCCGTTGCCGTTTCCTCATCAGTTTTCGGATGAGGAACTTTCTGATGATGATGTTGCTGCACAACAAGACGAACAACAGTCAGAACTGGACGAGCCTAGTCAACTCAACCCTCTTTGGACTTTAGAAAAGTCTTGCCTTTTTTCAAAGAGTTGTTTCCTGACCAGTTTATTTCTGTGGCTCCTCGTTCTCCGCTGTCAGAGTTTGTATTAGGCATGCCTTCTACCGCACCTGCCTTTACTAGACTCGTCCTCGCACGCTCGTCTAAGAGAGCTTTGCGGCTGATAGGAGACTGGTTAGAGTCCAAGAAGAGTTTAGGGAAGACAGCATTTGCCTTTCCCCCATCTAAACTCTCTGCTAGATCGAGCGTCTGGTATGCCACGGGAGAAGTTCTCGGCTTGGGAGTTCCTGCCTCTGTCCAGGGCGACTTCTCAAGTCTTGTAGACTCTCCCCGCCGCCTTGCCATGAGACGCTCGAAGATTTTTTGGTCACCATCAGACCTGGACCACCTTATGAAAGGGATCTTTAGGGCTTTCGAAGTCTTTAACTTTTTAGACTGGTGCTTAGGAGCCCTGAGCAGGAAAATCTCTTCGACAGATAAAGATATTTCGTTGCTCATTATGTCCTGCATGGACAAGGCCGTCCGTGATGGGTCCAATGAGCTTGCTGCCTCATTCACGTCCGGAGTCCTGAAAAAGCGAGAGTCTCTCTGCTCGTTCCTGTCTGCTGGAGTTACACCATGCCAGAGATCGGAACTTCTCTTTGCTCCCCTTTCTAAGTGCCTGTTTCCAGAAGTCTTGGTAAAGGAAATTGCTGCTTCGTTGGTGCAGAAGGACACTCACGATCTAGTTGCGTCCTCAGCTTGCAAAGCTCCCCCTTTGCCTGCATCCTCCGCTAGACCGAGGATAGACACTCCAGCGTCTCGCTTTATTCCGCCCTTTCGTGGCAGAGCCTCCAGCAGAGGAGGTGCTCGTGCCGAAGGGAAGTGAGGGAAGAGGAAAGGATCCAAGTCCTCTAAGGGCAGAGTCTGACTGCCCGCAACTTCAGACAGCAGTGGGAGCCAGACTCAAGAACTTCTGGCAAGCCTGGGAGAGGAGAGGCGCAGATTCACAATCTGTGAAGTTACTCAGAGAGGGGTACAGAATCCCTTTTGTACGCAAACCCCCTCTAGCAATGTCTCCCATCGATCTCTCTCCCAGGTACAGAGAGGAAGAAAAGAGACAAGCCCTGAAACTGGAAGTGTCTCTTTTGCTAGAGAAGGGAGCGGTGGTCAAAGTCTCGGACCTTCAATCACTGGGATTCTACAACCGCCTCTTCCTAGTTTCAAAGAAGACAGGAGGGTGGAGACCGGTGCTAGACGTCAGTGCTCTGAATGTCTTTGTCACAAAGACGAAGTTCTCCATGGAGACCACAAAGTCAGTCTTAGCAGCGGTCAGAAGGGAAGACTGGATGGTCTCGCTAGACCTAAGGGACGCCTACTTCCACGTCCCCTACTTCCACGTCCCCATTCACTCAGACTCCCAACCTTCTCTGAGATTCGTTTTCGAAAATGTGGTCTACCAGTTTCGGGCCCGGTGCTTTGGCCTAAGCACAGCTCCTCTCGGGTTTACGAGGCTGATGAGGAATGTGGCCAAATTCCTCCACTTATCGGACATCCGAGCCTCCCTTTATTTGGACGACTGGCTTCTCAGAGCCTCTTCCAGTCGTCGCTGTCTGAAGGATCTCAAGTGGACTCTAGATCTGACCAAGGAATTGGGACTCCTAGTCAATTTGGAAAAGTCGCAACTGGTCCCATCCCAAACTATTGTGTATATAGGGATGGAGATTCACAGTCTAGCTTTTCGGGCTTTTCCGTCGGCCCCCAGAATAAGTCAAGCCCTGTTATTTATCCAGAACATGCTGAAGAAGGAACGCTGCTCAGTCAGGCTGTGGATGAGTCTGGTAGGGACGCTGTCATCCCTGGAACAATTTGTGTCACTAGGAAGACTACACCTCCGTCCTCTTCAATACCACCTAGCTTTTCACTGGAAAAAGGACAAGACGCTAGAAGCGGTCTCGATCCCGATTTCCGAAAAGATGAAGTCTTGTCTGACTTGGTGGAAGGACAATATCAACCTAAGAGAGGGTCTTCCCCTGGCTGTTCAGACTCCCAAGCACGTTCTCTTCTCGGACGCTTCGGACGTGGGCTGGGGCGCGACACTAGACGGTCGGGAATGCTCAGGACTGTGGAACTCGAGTCAGAGGAGCATGCATATCAACTGCAAGGAGCTGTTGGCGGTACATCTGGCCTTGAAAAGCTTCAAGTCTCTCCTTCGAGGCAAAGTGGTGGAAGTAAACTCAGACAACACCACGGCCTTGGCGTACATCTCCAAACAAGGAGGTACCCACTCACTGACGTTGTACGAGATCGCAAGGGACCTGCACATCTGGTCAAAAGGTCAAGACATCTCCCTAGTAACGAGGTTCATCCAAGGCAACTTGAATGTGATAGCAGATTGTCTCAGTCGGAAAGGGCAAGTAATTCCAACAGAATGGACCCTCCACAAGGATGTGTGCAAGAGACTTTGGGCCACTTGGGGCCAACCAACCATAGATCTCTTTGCAACCTCGCTGACCAAGAGGCTTCCAATCTATTGCTCCCCAGTCCCGGACCCAGCAGCAATACATATAGATGCCTTCCTCCTAGATTGGTCACATCTGGATCTCTACGCATTCCCACCGTTCAAGATTGTCAACAAGGTACTGCAGAAGTTCGCCTCTCACGAAGGGACAAGGTTGACGCTAGTTGCTCCCCTCTGGCCCGCGAGAGAATGGTTCACCGAGGTACTTCGATGGCTAGTAGACGTTCCCAGAAGTCTTCCTCTAAGGGTGGACCTTCTACGTCAGCCTCACGTAAAGAAGGTACACCAAAGCCTCCTCGCTCTTCGTCTGACTGCCTTCAGACTATCGAAAGACTCTCGAGAGCTAGAGGCTTTTCGAAGGAGGCAGCCAGTGCGATTGCTAGAGCAAGGAGAGCGTCCACCATTAGAGTCTACCAGTCGAAGTGGGAAGTCTTCCGAGACTGGTGCGAGTCAGTTTCTGTATCCTCGACCAGTACCTCTGTAGCTCAAATAGCTGATTTTCTCTTATACCTGAGAAAAGGACGATCCCTTTCAGCTCCCACTATCAAGGGCTACAGAAGCATGTTGGCATCAGTCTTCCGGCATAGAGGCTTAGATCTTTCCAACAATAAAGATCTTCAAGACCTCCTTAAGTCTTTTGAGACCACCAAGGAGCGTCGTTTGGCTACCCCTGGATGGAATTTAGACGTGGTGCTAAGATTCCTCATGTCAGACAGGTTTGAGCCGTTACAATCAGCCTCCCTGAAAGATCTCACTCTAAAGACTCTTTTCCTGGTATGCTTAGCCTCGGCTAAAAGAGTCAGTGAGATTCATGCCTTCAGCAAGAACATCGGATTTTCGTCAGAAAAAGCCACCTGTTCGCTGCAACTTGGTTTTCTAGCCAAAAATGAGCTGCCTTCTCGGCCTTGGCCTAAATCTTTCGATATTCCCAGCTTATTGGAGATCGTAGGCAATGAACTAGAAAGAGTCTTATGCCCTGTTAGAGCTCTTAAGTTCTATTTAAAGCGTACCAAACCTTTACGAGGCCAATCTGAAGCTTTATGGTGTTCAGTTAAGAAACCATCTTTGCCCATGTCAAAGAATGCTTTATCATACTTTATCAGATTGTTGATACGAGAAGCTCATTCACATCTGAGTGAGGAAGACCGAGCTTTGCTTAAGGTAAAGACGCACGAAGTTAGAGCTGTAGCAACTTCCGTGGCCTTTAAGCAAAATAGATCTCTGCGAAGTATAATGGACGCAACCTATTGGAGAAGCAAGTCAGTGTTCGCGTCTTTTTATCTAAAGGATGTCCAGTCTCTTTACGAGAACTGCTACACACTGGGACCATTCGTAGCAGCGAGTGCAGTAGTGGGTGAGGGCTCAACCACTACAATTCCCTAATTCCATATCCTTTTAATCTGTCTCTTGAAATGTTTTTAATGTTGTTTTTATGGGTTGTCCGGAAGGCTAAGAAGCCTTTCGCATCCTGGTTGATTTGGCGGGTGGTCAAAGTCATTTCTTGAGAGCGCCCAGATTAGGGGTTTGATGAGGTCCTGTTGTATGGGTTGCAGCCCTTGATACTTCAGCTCCTAGGGGTCTATCAGCATCCTAAGAGGATCGCGAGGCTCCGTAAGGAAGACGTACTTATAAGGCAGAGTAATCGTTCAAGTCGACTTCCTTACCAGGTACCTATTTATTTTGTTTTTGTTATTTTGATAACTTCTAAAATGAAATAAAAACTCTTAGCTCATAAAATGTAGACATATTATACTGGTCTCTACCCACCATCCTGGGTGTGAATCAGCTATATATTCACCGGCTAAGTTAAATATTTAAAAATGATATTTTAATTATAAAATAAATTTTTGAATATACTTACCCGGTGAATATATAAATTAAAGGACCCTCCCTTCCTCCCCAATAGAGACGCAGTAGGACGAGGAGAAAATTGAGTCTTTGTTTACATGGAGCTTGGTATCTGGCCGACAGATGGCGCTGATGGGCACACCCGCAACCTGTATAGCGATCGCTGGCGAGTCTTTTTGTACAGTTTTTTGTCTGTCGAGCAACAGAGTTGCAGCTATATATTCACCGGGTAAGTATATTCAAAAATTTATTTTATAATTAAAATATCATATTTCTTTATTTAATAGGTTCTCTGTATAGCGAATGACTGAATCAGCAAAGGTATAACCCACGAATATTGAGGGCTGTCTGCATACCTAAAGGAGTGTGAGGGCTTCTCCAAACACAAAGGGTTTCATGAAATCTTCTATCATGAGAAGTGGGATGCTCAGGTTGGGACCAATCAATTAAGGGACTATTTTCCTTAATTCTAGATCACCTTAGGATTTCAGAATTTAGTGCCTATAATGGCATCCTTGGAAGTGGGGGCTACAGAGCAATCCCAAATGAAAGCCACACTAAATCTTACAAAAGCATCTTAGCAAAGAATTTTAAGCAGGGTCAGATCCTTTGTTTCAAGTAGCTGTAGCTCTATAGATAGTTGAACCTTTTTTTATTAAGTTTCTCCTCAATAATGATTGCTATAATATTTTTAGAGGTTTTGATTTCTTACTTATGAAATATAATTGCTTTGTAAGTTGATATACAGTATACTGTACAGTAATAGTTTCTAGTTTATTTTTCTGTTTGCATTTCTGACCAGATTTCATAACTTGGTTGGGACCTGTTCTCTTAAAAAAGAATCTTCTATGGTGATGTGAGATTATATATATCCTATTCTTATTGTGATTTCTGATATTGACTTCTTGTAACTTTAGGATTTGTATTCCTGTAAGAGACATAACTTATATGCACTAGTTAACAATTGATTTGACATTTCTTATAGAACATTTGTTAATATCAGGTTGAAATAGAATGTCTTTTTTATGTAATTTCAGTTATTGATATTTTGTTGTTATTTGAGGTTTTTTTATGTAGAAATTTATAGATAATACTTACCTTCTTATAAGTGCTAAATCCTCCCCACTGAAGCTGTGTAATTTTCAGTACTGTACAATTAGATACTCGTGACAAGTCAAAAGGGTGCAATTTTTTATTGACAGCTGATCATTATAGCTTACTTGGGTACTTACAGGAGATTCGACATGTTTATCCAGTGACTGGCCTAGGATGGGGACATGACGTGGAGAGTAAATTATTTATTTTTTTATCCTTAATTATTCTAAGGTGATGCTCATGCATGTGAATTGATAAATTATGATTCAAAGGCAAGTATGGAAATAATAGATTTTGTTATGAAAATCTGTTTATGTATCGTGTCATTGCTGCATGTTGAGTTGCAGGTATCTCCTTAGCTTGCAGTAACTATACAGAAATTCATGTACCCAACTGTACCAAAAAGGTGTGTAGTGTGCAGTTATGAAGTATTAATCAATTACTAATAATACAGGAAAATGTAAAGGTTGTATTTAAATACATGGGTAGTTTTGTTGCTTTTACAGAGCAGACACAAATGGGGATGGCCTCTTAGAACTAACCGAATTGTCTTCATGGATTAGCTCAAAGATCAAAGAACACCTCAACTTGGCTTTAAAAGAAAATTTCTTCATGTTTACAGCTATTGACCTTAATCCAAGAAATGGTAAGTTTCCACATTTTTCATTTTTCTTTGCTTGTAGATGAGTTGTAAAGATTCTAATATAGTAAGCTAGATTTTAATGGCTTATCTAATTGCAAGTTACTTGATTTAATTTTTATTACTATGACATAAGATACTATAGTTATAAAGAACCTTACATTAAATACAAACTTTTATTTACTGGTGTGGTTGGTGTCTGATAATAAATTGAAGATCATTTAGGAACTTAATTGCATTTTCACTGTTGCATTCTTTTCACGTTGAGTATCATATGTGTTTGAGTGAAGTTTTGTTTGTGTTTGCTTGAAGTGCTGTTAGGTGTTTGGCTTTCATTATTTTTCATGCTTCATAAGATGGTGAATCGGTTACAGTCTTCTGTTGATCAAGGTCATATTTTCATACTCTGTTATTGTTGTGCTTGAAGTCTTTTAGAGAAATTTTAAGACAAAAATCTTTCTATAGTCGACCCTTAACATTAGATGGTTTAATATACACCGATGTGACTATTTGTACTAAGGCCTGCAAATTTTCACAGGATTCAGTTATATTAAAGTGATTACAGTAGAGCATTTACAATCATGTTTGATTGAATTCAGTCATGCCCTTATATTTTTGAGGGTTAGGTAACAGATACTGTACTGGATAGCACTTGCATATGCTGTGAATTTGGCAACTATGGATGTGCCCATCCAGTAAGATTACTCACTGCTGTTTTAACACCATTGGTTCAGTACCCATAGCAGGCTTCAAAACAGTTGTTAATTGATAAAAGTAGATTTGCCTAAACTGAAGGATTTACTCTGCTTTGACAAATCTTTCCATGCTAACTCACTGCCCTTTTGAGATCTGTTAGAGGGTTGAATTGATCACTCTGTATGGAAAACCTTGCCACTGTACATGTAACAAATGTTAAGTACTGTAGTAAAAATTGAATTTTCAATATTAATCTTACCCGATGATCATGTAGCTGTCAACTCTGTTGCCCGACAGAAATCTACGGTCGGGATACGCCAGCGATCGCTATACAGGTGGGGGTGTACACAACAGCGCCATCTGTGAGTAGGTACTCAAGTACTTCTTGTCAACAAGAACTCAATTTTTCCTCTGTCGTGCCTCCGGCAAGACCTACTAATACGCCGTCCCTAACTGGATTTGTTTTCACAACTTTTTGGTGAAGTACACTATTCCAGTTTTGAGCTTTCGCTATGCAGGGGTTTTATCTTCATTTCAAAACTTGAACTCGTTTTGGATAGATTTTATTATGGTGACGAAGAGAGTATGGACTCTCTTTCACTTTTAAATGGCCGACCCTTCCCTTAGACGGAAGTGTTGGTGTCGAAGAGAGTATAGACTCTCGTTCACTTTTTATGACCCACTCTTCCCTTAGACGGAAGTGTGTTTAGGTTTTTGGTAATTTTGCTTAACAAAGTTATAGATTTATTTTATATCTCTCCGCCATTTATAGGCCTCTTCGATTAACTTTCCATTTATTATAAACTTATAAAAATTAATTTTTATGTTTGTTTATATGCGACCTTTCCTAATAGTAGGCGGTCCTTACTTGGAACCGAAGTTATTTAACATTGAGCCCGTCATATCGTTTTTCCTGTTAAGAATTTATGCTATTTTAATTTTAATGTTTTTGAAAGAATTTCTTTGATAGTCTCGTACTGTTTTCAAAGTTGAACTAACGTTTTGTTTAGTCTCCGCAGTTGTTGACGTTCAGAACGTTCAACTTGCGCTCTATCGTTACGATAGAGAGAGAGTATTTCACGGTTTCACGTTGCAGTAAGAGTAAACCGATTCTAGCGTTTCGTTCATTCTTTCTTAGCTTAAATGGTTTTAATTCTAATAAAGGAACTTTTTATTTGGGAAACCTTTCAGTTTTTTTCCTTTAACAAATAATATGTTTTAACGATATATAATTGGGCTCATCTCTCAGGTTCTAAGTCAAGAGAGAGAGAGAGAGTGAGATAGAGACGGAGGGAGAGAGAGGAGGATAAACGTTTCGTTCAAGCGGGTAACGTTGTTCTCGTTTTTTGCTCTTCTCCCTAGTTGCTATAGGGGAAGAAGGTAAAACGTTTCTAGAGTTTTATTCTTGTTCCCAGGCTTTATGCGGTGAGAGATTTTAAACGTAGTTTATTTGATCTAGTGTTTAGTCTCTTTTCCAGCCACTGAATTCTTTATCTTTCATTATGTTTTTCTGTTACATTGTAATACTGTTTTCGCAATTACTACCTTTTAATGAAGGATAGGATTGCGTGTTTCAGGTACAAACCACTTAAAGTTTCGAGTTCAGTGAAATAAGTGCAAACAGAAAATCAAAAGTGATAAAGTGATATGCGCAAAGTGTTACAGTGTTGCGTTCGAGGGTTCGTTTGTTCGTGCCAGTTGTTCACCTTGTCCGATACCTCTTACAAGCTCCCAAGCCCAGGGGAGAAGTAATGTCGAAGGACTTATGGGTTCCACAGGTCTTGATCGACGAACAAACGTTTCCCTCCGTGGTTTCGGGTGTATCTACACACGTTGCCGACGTGATCACCCCACCCACACAAAGACGAGAGAGCCCATTTATTCCTCGTCTGCGGAAGAGGTTTCTCGCAGAAACCATGGACCAAATCTTGCAGCTTTTAAGTGCAAGTCGGTCCCTTCCGCGCAAGTCCAACGGCCTAGGTGTAGCCACTGGGTCAGTTCGGACTCGCTGCAGTACGACAACTGCACACCTCCCAAGAGAGGCAAGGTGGTACCGCAACAGGCAGTAACTCCGTCTGTTGCCGCACCAGCTGTTTTAGACCCTCAGTCACAACGGACAGTAGCTCCGTTTGTTGTTGTCTTTCATAGACCCTAGTGGTCCATGCTGCAGACTATACAGTCTCAGCTTGCTCCTTCATGCAGGAGTATCGTGCTGGAAGGTTGACAATGCACCTGTTAACCTACAACCCGCCGAGGTTGTGCGCTCAGCAGATACTGCGGCTGCCTGCTCCCACCCTCCACCTGTGAGAGCTCCACCACCGATGCGCAGTCCACCCTGCCAGACGCATGTTCTTGCTGCACCATCTGCTAACATGCGTGAGCTACCGCATCAGCAGTGGGAAGGTTCTGTAGAGCTGCCGGGTTCCAGCACTATGCGGCATTCTCCGCAGCCCATGCAGCATGCTCTGCATACCTTACAGCATGCTCCGCATACCATGCAGCATGAGCCGCATACCTTACAGCATGCTCCGCATACCATACCGCATGCTCCTCAACCCACCGCAGCCCCTCCCACGCACCAGCACTCTGCTTTTGTTGTTGCCAGCTCCCACACTCCGACTGCGGAGAAGGTTGACGATGCACCCGTGGGCCTACACCTCCCACGGTTGTGCGCCCGGCATGGCTTCCTGCTCTCACACTCTTGTTGTGAGAGCTCCTCCACCCATGCACAGTCAACCCTGCCAGATGTATGATGACTCCCACACACAGAGCACTCCGTTGCCGTGCGTGAGCTACCACAAGCTGCCGTGTTTTGACACGGTGTGTCAGCCTCCGCAACACACTGTGGTTACCGCCACTCGCCAGCAGCAAACTAGTCAGTCAGGAGTTGAGGCTTCCCCACACAACTTTGGTTGTTGCCAACTCACAGACTGTCAAACAGTTACATGACGTTGCCTTCTGGTCTGCTACTTATACACCAGTGCTGTATGTCCTCACGCTCCTGTTGTGGTTGACAGTTCAGTTTTTGACAGTTCACAGACTGTCAAGCAGTTTCATAACGTTGCCTTCTGGTCTGCTGCTTTTGCACCAGTGAAACCCTCACTGAGAGAACCTAGCTTTTCTCGGATATGGTTCCTGTAGATGAGAAAGTGCTGTTCTCCCTCCTGATATTCCCTTGAGGACTCTGTCATTTGGAGAGGAGCCTTAAGCTGCTTAGCCTCCTATGGACTTTTATTTAAGCATAACATGCTTCCAGGAAGGGTAAATGGTTCCGCTTCAGTCGCTAACCCCGTCTGTTGCCACACCTGCTCCCATAGACCTTGGGCTTTGTTGCAAGACATGCAGTCCAAGCTTAGTCCTTGATAGAGGATTTTTTACGGAGAAGACCCTTCTTGCCAACGACCTTCCTACCGGTTGGTTGTACGCCCTGTTGACGCTGAGGTATCCTACTCACGTCCGCCAGTTGAGATGGTTCCTCCACCGGTGCGACCCAGTGTGGGTTGCCAGTCGCACGTTGATGTTATGCTACTCTCGGAGGTGGTTGTGGACGTTCAGTGTGTCACTGGGAAGACGTTCAACAACCAGCAGAGGTGACTTGTTGTGACGCAGTGCGGCAACCTCAGCAACCCGATAAGGGGTTGTCTGTACTACCCAGACAGTCTAGACAGTCTCGGGTTGTCGCTGTACTTCCTCGCTTCCCCATGGTTGACAGTTCACAGACTGTGCAGCAGTACCATGATCTTGTGTCCGGCTCCGTCACGCATCCACCAGTGCGACCGGATTCAGCGAGTCAGACGTTGCCCACTCCGTTGCCGTTTCCTCATCAGTTTCGGATGAGGAACCCTCTGATGAGGACATGGCTGAACAAGAAGATCAATCCCCAGCCCTGCTATCCATCCAGAAGATGCTGAAGAAGGAATACGGCCCTGTCAGGCTGTGGATGAGTCTGGTTAGGACACTGTCATCCGTGGTGCATTTGGTGTCACTTGGAAGACTACACCTCCGTCCTCTTCGGTTTCATCTAGCTCTTCACTGGAAAAGGACAAGACGCTAGAAGCGGTCTCGATCCCGGTTTCCGGAAGATAAGTCTGGTCTAACCTGAGGAAAGGACTTTATCAACCTTTTATAGGGTCTTCCCCTGACTGTTCAGACTCCCAACCACGTTCTCTTCTCAGACGCATCGGACGTAGGCTGGGGTGCAACCTTAGGCGGTAGGGAATGCTCGGGATTATGGAACTCGCGTCAAAGGACAATGCATTTTATCTGCAAGAAGCTTCTGGTAGTAAGTCTGACCTGGAAAAGCTTCAGGTCTCTCCTTCAAGACAAAGTAATGGAGGTCAACACGGACAACTCCCTGCTTTGATGTTCATCTCCTAGCAAGGAGGGACCTACTCTCTGACATGGTGCGAGTTCGCTAGTGACCTCCTCTCCTGTTCAACAGGTCTAGACTTTTCACTAGTAACAAATTTCTTCCAAGGCAACTTGAATGTCTTAGCAGTTTGTCTCAGTAGGAAGGGACAATAATTCCAACATATTGGACCCTCCACAGAGATGTATGCAAGAGACTTTGGGTCACCTGGGGCCAGCCAACCATAGATCTCTTCGCAACCTCGATGTCCAAGAGGCTCTCAATACTTTGCTCACCTTTCCCGGACCCAGCAGTGGTTCTTTTAGATGCCTTTCTACTAGATTAGTCTCATCTAGATCTATATGCATTCCCTCCGTTCTAGTTTGTCAACAAGGTACTGCAGAAGTTCGCCTCTCACGTTGGGACAAAGTTGACACTAGTTGCTTCCCTCTGGCCCGCGAGAGAATAACTTACCGAGGTACTTCGATGGCTAGTAGACGTTCCCAGAACTCTTCCCCTAAGGGTGGACCTGCTACGTCTGCCACGCGTAAGAAGGTACTCCAAGGCCTCCACGCTCTTCGTCTCACTGCCTTCAGAGTATCGAAAGACTCTCGAGAACTAAAGGTTTTTCGAAGGAGGCAACCAGAGCGATTGTTAGAGCAAGGAGAACATCCACCCTTAGAGTCTACCAATCGAAGTGGGGAATCTTCCTAAACTGGTGCAAGTCAGTATCCGTATCCTTGACCAGTACCTCTGTAACTCAAATAGCTGACTTCCTCTTATATCTGAGAAAAGAGCGATCTCTTTCAGCTCCCACTTTCAAGGGTTACAGAAGCATGTTGGCATCAGTCTTCCGTCACAGAGGCTTAGATCTTTTTAACAATAAAGATCTACAGGACCTCCTTAAGTCTTTTGAGACCACGAAGGAGCGTTGTTTGGTTACACCTGGTTGGAATTTAGACGTGGTTCTAAGATTCCTTATGTTAGACAGGTTCGAACCACTTCAATCAGCCTCCCTGAAAGATCTCACCTTTAAGACTCTTTTCCTGATATGCTTTACCAGCTAAAAGAGTCAGTGAGATTCATGCCTTCAGCAAGAACATCGGATTTTCATCCGAAACGGCTACATGTTCTACATCTTGGTTTTCTAGCCAAACACGAGCTGCCTTCTCGGCCTTGACCAATATCGTTCGTTATTCCAAACTTATCGATATGGTTGGAAATGAACTAGAAAGAGTATTATGTCCTGTAGAGCTCTTAAGTTCTATTTTAAAAACCTTTACGAGGCCCGTCTGAAGCTTTATGGTGTTCAGTTAAGAATTCATCTTTGCCTATGTCAGAGAATTCTTTATCCTATTATTTTCAGACTGTTAATACGAGAAGCTCATTCCCTTCTGAATGAGGAAGACCAAGCTTGGCTGAAGGTAAGGACACACGAAGTTAGAGCTATCACAACTTCCGTGACCTTTTAATAAAATAGATCTCTGCAAAATATTTTCGACGCAACCTTTTGGAAAAGCTAATCAGTGTTCGCGTCTCTTATCTTAAGAATGTCCAGTCTCTTTACGAGAACTGCTACACTCTGGGACCATTCGTAGCAACGAGTGCAGTAGTGGTGGGGGCTCCACCACTACAATTCCCTAATTCCAGAACCTTTTTAATCTTTCTCTTGAAATATTTCTGGGTTGTCCGGAAGGCTAAGAAGCCTTCCGCATCCTGGTTGATTTGGCGGGTGGTCAAATTCTTTCTTGAGAAGCGCCTAGATTAGAGGTTGTGATGAGGTCCTTTAGTATGGGTTGCAGCCCTTAATACTTCAGCACCTAGGAGTCGCTCAGCATCCTAAGAGGATCGCTAGGCTCAGTAAGGAAGACGTACTTAAAAAGGCAGAGTAATGGTTCAAGTCGACTTCCTTACCAGGTACTTATTTATTTTCTGTTTGTTGTTTTGAATAACGGCTAAAATAAGATACGGGATACTTAGCTTCTTTGTTAACATGTATGCTGGTCTCCACCCACCACCCTGGGTGTGAATCAGCTACATGATCATCGGGTAAGATTAATATTGAAAAATGTTATTTTCATTAGTAAAATAAATTTTTGAATATACTTACCCGATGATCATGAATTTAAGGACCCGCCCTTCCTCCCCATAGAGAACCAGTGGACCGAGGAGAAAATTGAGTTCTTGTTGACAAGAAGTACTTGAGTACCTACTCACAGATGGCGCTGTTGTGTCACCCCCACCTGTATAGCGATCGCTGGCGTATCCCGACCGTAGATTTCTGTCGGGCAACAGAGTTGACAGCTACATGATCATCGGGTAAGTATATTCAAAAATTTATTTTACTAATGAAAATAACATTTTTTATAATAATTTTTTTTTATTTCTGTACTCACCGGATGTTCATATCTCTTTTTCTCCAGACGCTAGGGTTTATCAATGTTTCCAAAACTTTATTAAAGATTTTCACATTTTCTTTCCTTTCAAAAGATACGCGCCCATAGGAAAGTTATGAAACAATCTAGTGGTCAATGGTAAGGAACGCCACGGCTCACAAACCTGTGAAGGAAACTTCTCTGGTGCAAACTACTCCTAAGTAGAGTTCATTACCCACTAGAGCTACTCAGACCCCATCATCCTGCTCTGGTTAAATCAGTAGCAGGGAGAGTCGAAGCAGTATTGAGTATTCTTCTGGTTATCCTGCTTGGTTACATCCTCTGACTGTGTGACTCTTACTGAATCTGTAACTTCCAAGTTGCCTACTGGACTGGCACTGTATAAGAAGGTCCGAGGGGAGAAGTTATGGATGTCCAGATCTTAATCTTCATTTAATTTTCTTGAACTATTTCAAGAAATGGTATCAGATGGTACACAAGAGGTTGTTTATTAATTCTTGGGGAAACATAGGTAACATATCTTGGTGATATATTAGGACTTTTAAGATCCTTCTATTTCAAAGCCTTTTGTGTACCAGATTTAGTTAGCCAAAGGCAATCTAAATATGATAGAGAAGAAGGGTAGATATATCTTAGTGATGTACTACATTGATTTCACAAATAAGAAGTTTGGGCTCTACATACATTACACAAGGTATTTTTGTAAAGTTATCATGTAAATATGGAAGGTAAAAGAAACTGTTTTTTTCTCATTTTGTTTGTGAAAAGTACAGGGTGATTTAGTAGGAAGTATTAATACAATACTTAAGGAGGGAATTTATCTTTATTAAAGGTAAAATAGAAAATATATTGATCATTCCATAACCAGCCTAAAGAGAATATTAATAAGGATTATAAGATAAGATATATCAAGTTGGTTTGAGAGTGATCTAATATTAAAATGAGTTGAATTTTATCTGTCTATCACACAATCACCTCCAAAACTTTTTTTTTCTGTCTCCATCAACATGCTCACCTCCAAAAATTTGTAGTAGCCCACATGGTGATTACCAGGTAAGATTTACTCAAATAAAATGTAGTTTTTAGCTGCAGCACAGCAGTGCATGTTGTCTCCTGACAGCGTACCACCTGTAAGCCAATTTGATACATGGGTATCATACTTGATTTCGCCCGAAAAACCGGTGACAAATATAGTTAAGTTAAATCCACTGTGGATAGCTCAGCGGAGTCGTAGTCTTTCTTACCGTTTTACGATAGAACCCTAATATTCTGTTTTCCTTCTTCCACCATCTCCTGTCATCCAAAGTATTGCCACACAAAGGTTTGAAACCGGTAGAAATGGGGGCTGGATTAATCTTGGACCAGACCACCCTCTCCTGAGAGGAAAATTCCACTATGAAACTTCTCTCAACCTTCCATACCCCTACCGGAGTAGGATGTACTTATAGATGAATAAAGGTTCGGACAAGGAAATACAAGGAAACCAGAATTAGGGACACCAATACTGTTGCCGGAATACTTGGTTGGAAGTATTCCCACTGATCTAAATCCCGCCCGTAACAGTATAAATTCAAGAACTACAAATCTCCGTCTGTATAATAGAGGGATACGCGGTACGTAGCAAGGTGGCCATCCATGACTAACCGAGGAGAGAGCGCTATTTGCATCGACTCTCAGATCGTGAGAGCTATCTCTCTCTCTCTCGGCTGTCTCCCTTCTCTCCTTAGTGTATACTGTAACTCAAGCCTACTTCCCGAGGTTTGGGTGCGGCGAAAAAGAATTCCACTGAGTAAGATAATTTGCTATATGGATATAAAAGTAACTTGTGCCGCGAACCCCAGCGAAACACTAAAGAAATTAAATTCCGCCGTGACACCCAGCAGATAAACATGCGTGCTTAAGCTAAAGGAAATAATACGCAATAGCATTAAAAAAATATGTTACACCTCTGTCACGAAAAGGTAGTCTTTATTATGAGTTCTCAGCACACGGGATACCAACCAGGGTGGGGAGCGTAAGCAAGAAGTGACAAGCAGACTAGAAACAACCATCGAAGTCCGTAGACTCCGGAATGCATGAAAGTAAATGAATTAAACCTAATGACAGGAAGGGCGAAAATAGACACCATTATGGCGCTGGAAAACATGCGTAAATCCGGTGCAAAAACCCAATGCTACGTAAGCAATGTAGCGCCGGAAGAAATGCGTTGCTAAAAACAAATGCTATGTATTAACTCTAACATAAACTATAATCTCCGTCGCAGCCCCTCTCTCTCTCTCTCTCTCTCTTGAACCAACCATCCATAAAATTACGTAAACAAATATAGGATAAAGTAAGGCATCAGAACAGAGTAGGATGTCTGAATCCGATCAAAGAAACATAACTACCATTTGTAGATACGATTCACAAAATATCTTGGCCCTCCGGGACGGGAGGAATTAATAACAAGGATGGATAATTTGAGAGAGGGGAGGGCGGGCGAGGCGCATACGCTACCCGCGATGACGCATTGAGCGAAAGAGCCAGCCCCCACCCTGGGTGACTTCCCATTCTCTAAAAGCATGTGACCCAAGCCTACCCCCCTATATAGGGAGTGGTGAAAGGCGTAAAGGGGGAGAGGACACCAAGGGGGAGGAGACTGGCTCGAAATCAGGTGACCACTGTGATCGGAGGGCAGGTACTACCCTCCGAAATACAAAGGAAGACCTGATGCGAAGCACGCAAACAAAAACAACATATAATGGCAGACGTGAAAAACAATACTGTAAAATACAATGAAAGTCAATTAAATAGGCTAAATCGGCATATTGAGTAAAATGGGGGAAAAAGGAACACGGCGTAAAAGGAATAATAGCAAAACCTTCCAAAATTGGGTAGTTGCTGACTTGGAGAGGAAACTATACCATTTTAAACAAAAACTAGTCCTCCAAAATCGGGTAAAATACCGATCTCGACAGGCAGGACTAAAATTAATCAAAACGCGTTCTGATTCCCTGATAAAAACTCAAAAAACCATGAATTCTCGCATGAAAGGCTACCGACCGAAGCCGCTAACTAACACTGTCCAAATAGCCTAAATAAAAGATAAAATCATGCCAAAACATTGAATTAGATGTCTATAACACAAAAATAAGACTGCAATTAGTATAAGGAACTAATAGAAAGCCTTACAAAACAAAGAGGTCCAGAGGAAGCGACACCAAAAGACCGCATACACATCCATAAGGGAGCGTCAACAAAGCGGCTGAGAGAAAACCCAACAAGGTTATTGAATGAACGTGTGTCGCTACCTAGAAATCCCAAACAGACAAATATCATATTCAGTTTGGGAGCAGGGATCTCCAAAACGCCTGACATCTTCAAAAACACAAATAACACAGAGCTACGAAAAACACGTCCGAACGTTCACAGGTGCTAACAAGGAATGATGGGAGAAGGATAGGTAGTGGTGGTGTGGGGGGGGGGGCGCAGTAGCTGTAGTGAACGACACCTCGTAGTAATGGGGGATTTTGAGGAGGGAGAAGTTTAATTGGAAAGGGATCTCTGGTAGTGGTATCACTCGCCCCAGTTTTAATACCGACACCCTTTAGGGATGAGCGAGCTGGATATATTCCTAGCATTCCATGCAACTTTTTTCTCTGGTATATTGTGCAGTATTTATACCTTTGAAATGGTGCTTAAAGGAGCATTTCACTGGGCGACACAGGTTCCTCGCCCAGAAATAGATTTTTCCTTCGTCAAAATCCCTTTTTTATGATAAAGGTGGTTATTTAAATACTTACTTCCTTATTTACTAATGTGCTGTGTCCTGGATGTTGGCAGTCAGTTGACTCCACCTCTCCTTGTCTCGAGCCATTTGTATCACTTGATTTGGAGTTTAATTACCCTCCAAGCCCACCACAATACAGTCCATGTACTTTGTTTTCTGTTTCCCCCTTGATCTCCTCCCCTCTAGCCTCCAAGTGAGACATAAGTGCTCTATATTCTCTCATGATGTGCCCAACAAAATTCATTTGTCTCTTTCTTATTTCTTTTATCATTGCTCTCTGCATTCCAAGTCTTGCCATTACCTCCTCCTTTGTTACTCTGTCCCTCCAAGATATTCTGAGCATCCTCTTGTAAAACCACTTCTCTGCTGCATTCAGCTTGTTTCCCAGCTCTCTTGTCATCCTAGTCATCTAATTCCAGTCCTCCTTCCCAATTTTAGTGATATCAATAGTTTCTTTAGGGTATGTATAGGGCTACCCAACTTTGAATATATGAACTTCTCGGAAGTTTATAAGTTTGTAGAACAGTCGCCCAGTGATGCCTCTCATCATGTCTACTGAGCATCACAGGGTAGGGGGAGATGAGAGGGAGTGAGAGAGGAGGAAAAACATTTATCTGTTAGAGGTTGGGAAGCTGGTAGATTTAAAGGATTAAAACATGATGGCTACCAAGTAAGTATTTGAATAATGACTTTTATTAACAGAATTATATTTTATATACACTGCTTCAGCAGGTGAAGCATATCTTATATATGCCAAACTTATAACAGTCTTATTACAGAATATACAAAATCTTATTTCACAAGACGCTTATAGTATTAAGTAAAAACTTACTATAACCAAACTACCATCAAAAGCCCTGATAAAGGGCATAGAAAATTCTCTGATAAAAGTAGCATCCCACAATGAGATGTCAGCACATTGCTTAGAAAAACAAAAAGGACATATTATTATTATTATTATTATTATTATTATTATCATTATTATTATTATTATTATTACTTGCTAAGCTACAACCCTAATTGGATAAGCAAAATCCTATAAGCCCTAGGGCTCAAAAAGGAAAATAGCCCAGTGAGGAAATTACATGAGAAATTATTAACAGTTATAATAATATATTTTTCAATATTTAACTTAGCCGGTGATTATATAAGCTGCAACTCTGTTGCTCGACAGAAAACTCTACGTTAAAAATCCGCCAGCGATCGCTATGCAGGTAGGGGGTGTACTTCAACAGCGCCATCTGTCGTGCAGGTACTCAGTACTCAATGTAAACAAAGAACTCAATTTTCTCTCTGTCGGGCTACCGGCAAGACCTACTAATTCGCTGTTGCTAACTGGATTTGTTTTCACAACTATTTGGTGAAGTACACTATTCTAGTTTTGAGCTTTCGCTATGCAGGTGTTTTATCTTCATCTCAAAACTTGAACTTGTTTTGGATAGATTTAATTATGGTGACAAAGAGAGTATGGACTTTCTTTCACTTTTAAATGGCCGACCCTTCCCTTAGACAGAAGTGTGTTTAGGCTTTTAGTAATTATCTTATCACGTTATAGATCTATATATTTTATATCTCTCCGCCTTTATTAGGCCTCTTCGATTAACTTTCCATTTATTATAAACATATAAAAATAAATTTTAATGTTTTGTTTATATGCGACCTTTCCTGATAGTAGGCGGTCCTAACTTGGAACCGAAGTTAATCAACGTTGAGCCCTTTATATCGTAATTAGCTTTTAAAGAATTTAAAACTTTTTAAATGTAATATTTTATGAAAGAATTTCTTTGATAGTCTTCGTACTGTTTTCAAAGATGAACTAACGTTTAGTTTTTTTTTTATGCTACGCAGTTGTTGACGTTCAGGACGTTCAACATGCGCTCTATCGTTACGATAGAGAGAGAGTGTATCACGGTTTCACTTTGCAGTAAGAGTAAATCGATTCTGACGTTTTGTTCATTCTTTCTTAGCTTTAATGTTTTAAATTCTAATTTAAAGGAACTTTTTATTTGAAAAACCTTTCAGTTTTTTCCTTTAGTCAAATAACATGTTTTTTTGACGATATATAATTGGGCTCTTCTCTTAGGTGCGAAATCAAGAGAGAAAGAGAGAGAGAGATAGAGACGGAGGGAGAGAGAGGAGAGAAAACGTTCCGTTCAAGCGGGTAACGTTGTTCTCGTGTTACTCTCGTCCCTAGTCTCTGTACGGGGAGGAAGGATAAAACGTTTTTAGGTTTTTATTCTCGTCCCCAGGCTATGTGCGGTGAGAGATTGAAAACGTAGTTATATGAACTAGTGTTTAGTCTCTTTCCCAGCCACTGATTTTTCTTTTTATCTTAAAATATGTTTTCTGTTTTTTGCTGGTATTATGAGCTTGCATTATACGACTAATTTCGCAATTACTACCTTTTAATGAAGGGTAGAATTGCGTGTTTCAGGTAGAAATAAGTGCAAAACAGAAAATCGAAGTGATAAAGTGATATGCGCAAAGTGTTACAGTGTTGCGTCCGAGGCGCAAAGTGTTACAGTGTTGCGTCCGAGGGTTCGTCTGTTCGTGCCTGTCGTTCACCTAGTCCGGGACCTCTTGCAAGCTCCCAAGCCCAGGGGAGAAGTAATGTCAAAAGACTTATGGGTTCGAGAGGCCTTGACCAACGAACAGACGTTTTCCCTCTATGGTATCGGGTGTTTCTTACCAAGATCTCCCCTACCATAAGACGAGAGAGACGTTGTTTCTCCTCGCCATCCGTAGGCTTTTCGCATAAGAAACCTGTCACAAGGTTTCGAAGCCCTTAAGCGAAAGTCAGTCCTTTCAGGACAGGTCCAGCGTCCTGGTTACAGCCATTAGGACAGCTCTGACCCTATGCAGTCATCGGATAACTGCTCGCCGCCTAACAAAAGCGTAACACAGACTCCGAAAGTCTTTTTTTTGTAGGCAAAGTGTTGCGGTCACAGACGTTACCCTCGTCTATTACCACAACCATTTCCGTTGATCCTTAAGGGGTTGTATGGCAAAACATGCAGTATATGCTTGCCTCCCTTATGGAAGACTATTCTGCCGATTAGTCCGTTGAGTCTAGCCGTTTATCTCATCGATATCCTGGCTTTCAGCCAACCTAACGTTCCTTTGTGCTTACTGTTGACGTTGGCGTAGCTTAGTCACGTCAGTCAGGTTGTTTAGAACCACACTCGATGCGGTCTCGTGTGGTTTTTCAGCCGCATTTGGACGTTAGGCCACTGGCTGATGCTCCTGTTGACGTTCTAGACGTTCACTAACAATCGGAGTTGACTTGTTTTGACGCTGTGCGTCAACCTCCGCATTCTAGAGTTGTTTTGACTGCTCAGTCTAGGCAGTCAAAGCAGTCTCGAGTGGACGCTGTACGTCCTCACGCACCTGTTGTGGTTGACAGTTCAGTTGTTGACAGTTCACAGACTGTCAAGCAGTTACATGACGTTGCGTTCTGGTCCGCTACTAATGCACCAGTGAGAGACTCGGCTTTTATCGGACAAGGTTCCTGTAGATGAGGAAGTTGCTGTTCTCCCTCCTACTGATATTCCCTTGAGGACTCTGTCAGATGGAGAGGAGCCTTAAGCTGCTTAGCCTCCTATGGACTTTAATTAAATCATGATGATTTTTTTAAGGATCTTCGTCCGGATCTTGTAACTGCTGCTCCTCGTTCGCCTAAACGTCAGAGCTTACACTAGGCCTAGCTACTTCGAAGCCGTTGTTTTTAAGCTAGTGCTCTCTCGCTCTCCTAGAGAGCGTTACGTTGGCTAGGCGACTGGTTTTTCACCAGGAGGAGTTTGGGGGATACAGCCTTTGCTTTCCCTTCTTTTAAACTGGTTTATAGAGCGAGAGTCTGATATGACACGAGAGAAGTTCTCGGCTTGGGAGTTCATGCCTCTGCCCAGATAGACTTCTCAATTCTGGTAGACTCTCCCTGGCGCCTAGCCAGGAGACGCTCCAAGTTGTTTACAGGTCAACTTCTCAGCTGTTGTCGAGCCTTTGAAGTTTTGCTGTACTATTATGTCACGCATAACAAGGCTTTCAGGGATGGTAAACGGTTCCGCCTCAGTCGCTAACCCCGTCTGTTGCCACACCTGCTCCCGTAGACCTTAAATGGGCTTTGCTGCAAGACATGCAGTCCAAGCTTGCGTCCTTGATAGAGGACTTAAATGCGGAGAAGAACCTTCTGGCCAACAACCTTCCAACCGGTCGGTTGTGCGCCCTGTTGACGCTGAGGTAACCTACTCGCGTCTGCCAGTTGAGGTGGTTCCTCCACCGATGCGACCCAGTGTGGGTTGCCAGCCGCACGTTGACGTTAAGCGACGCTCGGAGATGGTTGTTGACGTTCAGGACGTTCAACAACCAGCAGAGGTGACTTGTTGTGACGCAGTGCGTCAACCTCAGCAACCCGGTAGGGTGTTGACTGCACAACCCAGACGGTCTAGACAGTTTCGGGTTGACGCTGTACTTCCTCGTGCACCCATGGTTGTTGACAGTTCACAGACTGTGCAGCAGTTCCATGATATTGCGTCCGGCTCCGTCACGCATCCAGCCAGTGCGACCGGATTCAGCGAGTCAGACGTTGCCCACTCCGTTGCCGTTTCCTCATCAGTTTCGGATGAGGAACACTCTGATGAGGACGTTGCTGAACAAGACGATCAGCCCCCAGCCCTGCTATCCATCCAGAAGATGCTGAAGAAGGAACGCTGCTCAGTCAGGCTGTGGATGAGTCTGGTAGGGACGCTGTCATCCGTGGATCAATTTGTGTCACTAGGAAGACTACACCTCCGTCCTCTTCTATACCATCTAGCTTTTCACTGGAAAAAGGACAAGACGCTAGAAGCGGTCTCGATCCCGGTTTCCGAAAAGATAAAGTCTTGTCTGACTTGGTGAAAGGACTATATCAACCTAAGAGAGGGTCTTCCCCTGACTGTTCAGACTCCCAACCACGTTCTCTTCTCGGACGCATCGGACGTAGGCTGGGGTGCGACATTAGACGGTCGGGAATGCTCGGGAATATGGAACTCGAGTCAAAGGACAATGCATTTCAACTGCAAGGAGCTACTGGCAGTACGTCTGGCCTGGAAAAGCTTCAGATCTCTCCTTCAAGGCAAAGTGGTGGAGGTGAACTCGGACAACACCACGGCTTTGGCGTACATCTCCAAGCAAGGAGGGACCTACTCTCTGACGTTGTACGAGATCGCAAGGGACCTCCTCACCTGGTCAAAAGGTCTAGACATATCACTAGTAACGAGGTTCATCCAAGGCAACTTGAATGTCATGGCAGATTGTCTCAGTCGGAAGGGACAAATAATTCCAACAGAATGGACCCTCCACAAGGATGCTTGCAAGAGACTTTGGGCCACCTGGGGCCAGCCAACCATAGATCTCTTCGCAACCTCGATGACCAAGAGGCTCCCAATATTTTGCTCACCAATCCCGGACCCAGCAGCAGTTCATATAGATGCCTTTCTCCTAGATTGGTCACATCTAGATCTATATGCATTCCCTCCGTTCAAGATTGTCAACAAGGTACTGCAGAAGTTCGCCTCTCACGAAGGGACAAGGTTGACGCTAGTTGCTTCCCTCTGGCCCGCGAGAGAATGGTTCACCGAGGTACTTCGATGGCTAGTAGACGTTCCCAGAACACTTCCCCTAAGGGTGGACCTTCTACGTCAGCCACACGTAAAGAAGGTACACCAAGGCCTCCACGCTCTTCGTCTGACTGCCTTCAGACTATCGAAAGACTCTCGAGAGCTAGAGGCTTTTCGAAGGAGGCAGCCAGAGCGATTGCTAGAGCAAGGAGAACATCCACCCTTAGAGTCTACCAATCGAAGTGGGAAATCTTCCGAAACTGGTGCAAGTCAGTATCCGTATCCTCGACCAGTACCTCTGTAACTCAAATAGCTGACTTCCTCTTATATCTGAGGAAAGAACGATCTCTTTCAGCTCCCACTATCAAGGGTTACAGAAGCATGTTGGCATCAGTCTTCCGTCACAGAGGCTTAGATCTTTCCAACAATAAAGATCTACAGGACCTCCTTAAGTCTTTTGAGACCACGAAGGAGCGTCGTTTGGTTACACCTGGTTGGAATTTAGACGTGGTACTAAGATTCCTTATGTCAGACAGGTTCGAACCGCTACAATCAGCCTCCCTGAAAGATCTCACCTTAAAGACTCTTTTCCTGGTATGCTTAGCCACAGCTAAAAGAGTCAGTGAGATTCATGCCTTCAGCAAGAACATCGGATTCATCCGAAACGGCTACATGTTCTACAACTTGGTTTTTTAGCCAAAAACGAGCTGCCTTCTCGGCCTTGGCCAATATCGTTCGATATTCCAAACTTATCGTATGGTTGGAAATGAACTAGAAAGAGTCTTATGCCCTGTAAGAGCTCTTAAGTTCTATTTAAAACGAACTAAACCTTTACGAGGCCCGTCTGAAGCTTTATGGTGTTCAGTTAAGAAACCATCTTTGCCTATGTCAAAGAATGCTTTATCCTATTTTATCAGACTGTTAATACGAGAAGCTCATTCCCATCTGAATGAGGAAGACCAAGCTTTGCTGAAGGTAAGGACACACGAAGTTAGAGCTGTCGCAACTTCCGTGGCCTTTAAACAAAATAGATCTCTGCAAAGTATAATCGACGCAACCTATTGGAAAAGCAAGTCAGTGTTCGCGTCTTTTTATCTTAAGAATGTCCAGTCTCTTTACGAGAACTGCTACACTCTGGGACCATTCGTAGCAACGAGTGCAGTAGTGGGTGAGGGCTCAACCACTACAATTCCCTAATTCCATAACCTTTTTAATCTTTCTCTTGAAATGTTTTATTATTGTTTTTGGGTTGTCCGGAAGGCTAAGAAGCCTTTCGCATCCTACTTGATTTGGCGGGTGGTCAAAGTCATTTCTTGAGAAGCGCCTAGATTAGAGGTTTTGATGAGGTCCTGTTGTATGGGTTGCAACCCTTGATACTTCAGCTCCTAGGGGTCGCTCAGCATCCTAAGAGGATCGCGAGGCTCCGTAAGGAAGACGTACTTAAAAAGGCAGAGTAATTGTTCAAGTCGACTTCCTTACCAGGTACTTATTTATTTTAAGTTTGTTATTTTGATAACTGCTAAAATGAAATAAAAAATCCTTAGCTCATAATAATGTAAACATTTATTGCTGGTCTCTACCCACCCCCCTGGGTGTGAATCAGCTTATATAATCACCGGCTAAGTTAAATATTGAAAAATGTTATTTTTATAATAAAATAAATTTTTGAATATACTTACCCGGTGATTATATATTAAAGGACCCTCCCTTCCTCCCCAATAGAGACGCAGTGGACCGAGGAGAAAATTGAGTTCTTTGTTTACATTGAGTACTGAGTACCTGCACGACAGATGGCACTGTTGAAGTACACCCCCTACCTGCATAGCGATCGCTGGCGGATTTTTAACGTAGAGTTTTCTGTCGAGCAACA
Source organism: Palaemon carinicauda (assembly GCF_036898095.1). Taxonomy (NCBI): domain Eukaryota; kingdom Metazoa; phylum Arthropoda; class Malacostraca; order Decapoda; family Palaemonidae; genus Palaemon; species Palaemon carinicauda. The sequence goes on along the minus strand of NC_090725.1, from coordinate 48,909,500 downwards.
GAGTTGCAGCTTATATAATCACCGGGTAAGTATATTCAAAAATTTATTTTATTATAAAAATAACATTTTAAGAAGAGTAACAACATTAGAATAAATTTTTCATATATAAACTATAAAAAAATTAAAAAACAAGAAGAGAAATAGTGGCCATATAATGTAATTGCAATTATTGAGGTATACTGTAGTATAAAATATGAGGGCTAGTTACTCAAAACCAAAACAAGTCTTCTAATTTTGAGTTTGTCAACCAATCTGCTCTGTCAAAATATATTGCACAATTGATGTTGTGTAAGAGTTATTGAAGGTTTCCCACGTAAGTAGCTACTTGGGCAAATGCAATATTTAGATGTTAAAACATGAATTGTATTAAGCATATTTTTATATATATACAAAACAACCAGTTTACTTGTAAATTGCCTGCCACTCAACCCCACTCTTCTTGTTCTTAGTCCAAACAACGCAGTGCTTACAATCCATCACTATGGGCACTGTTCTTACTTTTAGGGTTGTGGTGGCTGATGTCGTAACGTTCCTGACTGGTGAACACCAGACTGGGGTTCGAGTCCCACTCAAACTCATCAGTTTTTTTGGTTGTTGTAACCTCACCATCCTTGTGAGCTAAGGATGCGGGTTTTGGGGGAGCCTATATGTCTATCTGCTGAGTCATCAGTAGCCATTTCCTGACTTTCCTTTGTCCTAGCTTGGGTGGAGAGGGGGCTTAGGCACTGATCATATGTATATATGGTCAGTCTCTAGGTCATTGTCCTGCTCGATAGGGCAATGTCACTGTCCCTTGCCTTTACCATTCATGAGCGGCCTTTAAACCTTTAAACCTTATGACTAGCCTTGTGAGGTTCTTTGTTTTGATTGTACCTGAAAAATCTACTGACCACAAGAAAGCATTTGTAAAATAATGGGCTTTTATAAAGACAAATTTTAATAATATTTTGTAGAAGAACTTCACGTTAAAAATGGTTTTATTCATATTAGGAATGGTGTCCTGGGAAGAATACCATCGCTATTTTTTGAAGCAGCATGGTTATAGTGATGAATATATAGAAACACACAAAGAAAACCACAAAGGAATGCCACGCGAATTAAAAGGTAAGGTTTTGTCAGTTTTTATTATGTATTGCATAGCTATACTATATAGGTATTTTGAATTATACATTTGCTGTGAAACCTCTATAATAAACCTTTTATGTTTTGGCTTTATCATAAGCTTAGTCATAAATTTAAAACCTAGAAAAGTCGAAAAGCATTGTTATGTTTATTTGTTCTCACATGAACACAAACCCTCATCTTTTATTAGGGGTAAATTCTGGTGGCAGCTGGTATCAGCCAATAAAGAATTATTGAACTTCTGGCAACTGGCACCCAGTATCACAGGTGGTCTGGGTCTAACAAGCTTGAGCCTCCACTTAGATTCTTGCCTTTGTGTTGAACAGACATGTGGCCAACGCTCTTTAACTGGCCTACCAAAGCTTTGTGCAGTTTTTTCTAATCTTCTCTAATCTTTTGTCGTTACAGTATGAGTATGAGAGAACTTAGTAAAATGCAGATATGTCCAGGACTGCTATATCATCATTTTGAAACCTTCATGAGTAAGGTTGAGGTTGATCCAATAGGCTGCTATGAAAGAGTAATTTAAGGGTCTTCTGAGATAAACTAGCACATGATACCGCACCTCAGACAACAACAATATCAAATGCAGCTGCTTCTAGTCCACTGCAGGACAATGGCCTCAGACATGTCTTTATTCATGCCTGGAGTTTCGGAAGCTTTCAGCACCAAGCCAGCCAGTGCAGACTGGTGATGGTGTGTGAATTTTGTATGGTCACTCACAGTAAACCAGCCTAGTATGGGTGACCTGGACTAGTACAGCTTTATTGATCATGGCGATACACATACCCTTTCACCACGCTAAGGTATCCTCACTCAGAACCAGTGGTTAAATGTGACTCGGATGATATTTGTTACCTTGTATTTAGAGGTTAAGAATTTGCTCCTTTTTCTTCAATTTTCACATTTAATTCCTCATCTAGAGCACTAGTTACTCATTATATTGTGAAAATATTGTTTGTGCCTTTTAGATCTCTAGAATAAGTTTAAAAGTCTATCAATCTATGAACCATGGCACTTCCTCCAATTTTAGGGGGTAGCTGACGAAAAAAGAAGAACAAAAGGGAATTTTCTTCTCATTGTTCCTCTTTGCCTGACGAGAGACTCAGCCAAGTTTGGGTGAAAAGGGTTTGAATAGAACTGAATCCAGTATTGCACTTACCACCCTTTTATAAGATTTATTTTCTTGACAGAAACGATAATGAGAGATAAGGCGTCATGGTCTGAGGCTGCAAGAGATAACCCTGAACAACTAACAATAGATGAGTTTCTAGCTTTTAGACATCCTGAGTCATCGCATGCAACAATTTTGGGTATTGTTGAGGAAACTATTGGCAGATTAGGTAAGTAGTATGTCTATGATTGTAAGCAAATACATAGCATTGTTTCCTTCACCACAGATCATTTACTTGTAGCGCAATTGTGGGGTGTACGAAATCCAAAATAAATCTTTCATCTGTTTAGCAAAAATAAGAAAAGCCATGTTATGTGAACAGTTTTATACTTGCACCAGTAGTTTCAAGAGTCCTTACTAGCTAGTTACCTCAGTTTTTGTGTCTACCAGTACAGTATTTGACTGACAGTTTTTCTGCAATGATTTTCTTTGATGGTCATTTATAAAGTTCTATTTGTGTCTTTGTTGGTTAGAGTTCAAAGGTTTATATAAAGCCTCTTTTGTACCTTTCAGTATTTTACAACACTTATGAACCACTTCTATGTAAAAACAAACTACCTTAATATTCATTATAATAACCTGATCCTCTCGGCTTTTCCCTTATTCACTTTTAGTGACTGTGATTAACAATCCTCAGCTTTTACGAGATTATGATCTTTAACCAGCTCTTTTGTCTTTAATAAGTACTTTTACCATTTTCATGAGGGCAATACACTATTTTTAAAGCTTTGGGATTAATTAATTTGTGTAAAAGTAACTTGAATCTATCCAGTTAACCTAAATGTAGTTTCAGCTGAGATGGTAAATATCAGATGTTAAGAATTAAAATCACTGATTTGTTTAATATTTTAACATATCTGGAAATTCCAGAAACCAGTATTAGAACTCTAAGGAAAAATAAACTTTAAGAGAATCTAAAGACCTGAAAACTAAGACATAAATTCAAGAATTTGGTAAGAAAACAACTTGGTACTATCTGCTGTGGTTTTCTAAATAAACAAAGTTGTGTCTTCAAGTTGCCAGTAGGTTCAAAGCTCAACTGTTGTGTTAGTAAATAGCCCATGTTCAGGACAGCTGTACAATTTTGTTTGATATTTTAATCTGCAAGTACAATACAGAAGCTTATTCTGATGAGAAAATGTTAATTACAGTATAGTACTGTATAGCCATTAGTGCATATTTGCTTTTTTTATGTAATTTTCTTGTCCAATTTTTCTGAATGATCATTCATTAACGTTTCTGTTAGAAAATATTCTTCTTGTATATCAGATATTACTGTACAGTCAACTGTTGATGTTGCACTGTGTAACATTTAAGGTGATTATTTTATAAAAGTCTTATTATTGAATGACTCTCCTAGGAAATCATACTGTGTATTAAAACAAATCATGCTTTGAAAATATATGTTATGTACTCGGCCAAAGTTATTGTTATTTGATAAGCATTCTGAAACCTGCTCTATCTTCAGACCTTGATGAAAATGGAGTATTGAATGAAGAAGAATTCAGTGATCCAGATTTAAATGAAGTTCCTGATGACTTGACAGAAGAATTGTTCAGATTGGAAAGACTTGATGAATTCAGAGTGGCTGATGAAGATAAAAATGGTAAACTGGAAAGGCATGAACTCCTGGTAAGTGTAACTATTAAATTTGTACTTTTGTTTGTTTAATATTTTCATGCCCTGTAGGAAAAGTATTCATGAAAGTGGTTACTAAAGAAGGAAAATATTAGGATTTGAAAAAAATTATTTTATGGTAAGGAAGATTTCATAGGATATTATTATAGTGTATTAGGTGTTGTGTGGTAACACAAGCATGCATTTATATGCCTACTCTATACCTGTTGCTTGGTTTACTATCAAGACTGTGTATCAATTCCTCCCTGCCTATTAGAGGATAAAGATCCTTAGTCCGTATGTGTCATATGTCGAGGGCAGGAACACAAGTTGAAATGTAAATATTCAGTGTTCTTGGTTATCAGATAACCTAATGGAGAAGAATATGTCAAGTTAGTGACCAAACAGGTTTGTGATAGGGGATTTTAACCCAAAAGTTTGAGACTAATCAAAATATTTGCTGAATTCAGAGTTGTTTATGCTCTCTGAGAAGCCTAACCCTCATTCCGGCTCTGTTCCTAGAGGCCATTTATCAGAATTTAGGTAAGGAAAGTTTTGCTTATGTTTCTTATGTAAAAGATAGTGCTGATTCCCAAAAAAGCAGTCTTATTGACTTTACTTAAGGCAAAATGGTCAGTTGAACATTTTACAAGATTAATTATATTTTTTTATATAAAACACCTATACAGTATATTGTATGTGTCCAGTGAAATATTATATATCAAATGAATGCTTTTTATATGCATATTTCAGATTTTTAAACTAAAATTTGATAGCTAGAGCTATTTAAAAGTTATTGCTATTTATATAGGAAAAATCCAAATTTTTATAATTTTTTTCAGGAACCAGTTCAGTACTCATGAAGTATTATTAAAAACCCATGGCTGCTTTGATTATGCATCAAAAACTTTGTAAAAGTATGCTATACCATATTTCCACTTCCTTCAGCGGTGAGGAAGCAATTGACTCATTTGTGTAGAAGTCAACCTTGACTGTTGTAATGGTATAAATGTGTGAATAAGATCAAATTAGACGTATCTCACTCACAGCTCTGACAATTGCTACAGAACTTACAGAACTTTTAGGGTGCATTTATGGGAACTTTGTAATGTTCCTGATATAAAAGGTAATCTTTTTTGTTAATTATTGCCAGAATTTGTTTTGAGGTTCCCTCTGGCAGTGTCAGCTATATAGTCTGTTTAACTGAGGGTTGTATTATTCCGCTAGGGATTCATCCTTCAGCAACTACATTACCCAATGCTTCTGTAAATTATATACACACACATATATCAATGCCAGAATTGTAAAACTGGTTTCTAGTAAGCCTACTCTCCATGATCACTTTCATTGTTATCTGACAACATCAAAAATACATTCATCAGAGTCATCATAATGCTCTTCTCCCCCATCTACATCTTTAGGTTGCCTGGTGTCAGAAAGTACAGTTGGAATCTAATCAAGTAAACCTACCTCACCTAAGCATTGGCTGAAACTTTCTTGGTGCGAGCTATTCATTATGCTTCGCCATTTCTTTTCTTTTTTCAGCCATTTATTACATTATTTTGGTGTCAAAAATTGAAAAATTTATCAACATGATCTACAATTCATTCTTATCAATGAAAATGTAAGAGCATATCCTAAAAAATTTTACTAGGACAGTTCCTGACACAATGTAAACAAGGTGAATGCTTGCTAGGTACTAAACATTTGCTTGACCCTTCCCTCCCAGTGCCCTGCTGCTATTCGTTTTTTGTACAGATTTTCTATTAGGCCCAGCATTTGCCGTCACTTAGATGTAAATTTTGTTTACCTTGAATGACACCGGGATTTCTAGTGAAATTTTTCACAAAATAAGTACAGTATCATATTACAGCACTTGCGGTTGCATGAACAGATGACGCCAATCCCAACCATGTTGGTTGGGATTTTGTTGTGAGATTTGGGATGCTATGAGATCATTTATCATTGAGAAACATCAGGTCCTAATCCAATTCTATGTGATACAGATGGGGTTTTGAGAGGGTCTCAGTTTGAACCTTTGGTGGGCACCTCCTTCAAGACTTTGACAGTTAGGACATTTCTTTTGGCCTTAACTTCAGCCAAAAGAATAGCGAGTTATGGGTTGTCTTAGTTCTTGTAGGCATCTCTTCTTAGAGTGTCTTACTTTCACTATTAAAAGGCTTCAGGTTTAGTATTGCGAGTAAATCTGCCATACTTTCTAAAAGTGCTTTAATTATTAATTAGAAGAATGATTAATTTTAGTTTAAAAATGTATAAACAGTATTTGTTCCGTAACTGAAATACAAACCACGCTATTTACATGGGGTAATTACTTCGGCGTAGCTGAATGACGAGCCATAAGAATTTTAACGAGGGTTTACTACCCCGCCGCTAGTTAGCGGGGGGTAGGGAGGGGTAGGTAGCTACCCCCTCCCCCTCACACACACCGGTGAATGCTTCACTTTACTTTTGGCTCGGGCAGAGAACAGACCATGTTTAATCTGTTTTTGCTTTTTCTTTTCCAGTGTGTTTGAAGTTGGCCTCTACTGACTATGCGTACATGCCCTGGACTTCCTGGCTGCCCTTGTGGGACCTTTATGTCGGCGGTCGACACCGATCCCCACACCTTATGTCCTCACTGTAGGGGCCAACGGTGTGATAGTGGTAATGTATGTATTAAATGTAGGGAGTGGTCTACCTCCCAGTGGGAGAGGTTTGCCTGGCGCCGGAAGAAAAAGTCTAAAAGGGATCTTTCTCCTTCAGGGGCTTCTTTGAAGAGAGAAAATTCTAGGACTTCTTCTTCCGTAGCCCTTTCCTCCTCCGAAGATCCCCCTCGAGCGGTCTCTTCCGAGAGGCCGGCGAGTGGTAGCGTAGACCGTACTGCTGTTGACCGATCCCAGGGTGCGGGAGAGGTAGTCGCCTCCCATAGCGAGGCGGCTGCCCCTCCTCCCCCGGAGGAGGATTTGAATATGTCTAATCATGATTTGTTGCAGCTTTGGGCTTCCTTGGGGCTGCAGGATTCGCCCTCCAAGGAAGCCCTGTTTGACATGATCAAACTTGGTGCAGCTGTCAAACAGTCGCCAACTACAGCAGGGATAGATCCTCTGTCTGTGGTTGACGTTGTTGTGACGGAGACATCTCGTGGGTCTAGTCAAACCCCCGTTCCTGTTGCTGAGGTAGCTGAAGGCTTAGATTCCCCCTCCGAACACCTTTTGAGGGAGGATCTAAGTCCCACGGTCTCTCCTGCCGGTGATTCTCCCCCACGTGGGAGTTCACTTACAGAGAGTCCTCTGCGGAGGCCCTATGATGGTCAGCCTGCCGACCCCACGGCCCCTCGTGGACGTATAAGGCGGAAGGCTCGTCCTCCCCTTCGCCGTAGAGGCCTTCCTTCCCCTCATAAGGGAGTTAGGAGGCGCCTCTTCGGCTCGTCGTCACCACAGTCATCTGCGGAGGAGACGACTCACCGTTCGCCGATCCTGCCAGCTACCACCTTAGACATCTCCGTGGATCGTTCGCGATCCCCTTCGGATGATGGTTGTCCTTTGGGACCCTGTGACCAGTCTCCCTCCAGACCTGCTGACCTGCCGTCACCTTTCGACGATGCGAATGCGCGTTACGCGCCACCTGATCCTGCCACTGCGCAGGCACTGGGCCCTTCGGGGCTTAAGGGCCTTGAGCGTAAATCCGCGCCTCTTGCCCTCAAGCGCCAGTTTCTTCCTGCGCGCCCTCCTGCTGCTGCCGCTGTTCCTGTCTTAGCGCCACAGCGGTCACCTGCGCGCACCTGTTCCTGTTACGCGCCAGGGTTCCCCTGCGCGCCCACATCCTTCTGTGCCCCGGCGCCCGCCAGCAGTTCCTGTTCCAGCACGCCAGCGCCCACCTGCGCACACGCGCCCACCTGCGCCCCAGCGTTCCCCGGTTCCTGTATCGTCGCGCGCAGTTCAAGAGGCTCCTACGTTAGCGCACAGGCGCTCACAGGTACCTCTGGACTAGCAGCGCCCGTCTGGTGTTAGGTGCGAAGCGCGCCCATGCGCAGTTCCAGTTACAGCGCTCACGCGCTCGCCAACGCGCTTCTACATCGCCACGCGCTGTCCAGGAGGCGCCCAAGTTAGCGCACGGGCGCTCACAGGCACCCCAGGACTCTCCTTCCAGACCGCGCGATCCTGCACGCGTTCCAGCCGCGCGCGACGCTCCGGTTGCGCGCCCAGTTCCAGTTCTCAAGGCGCCCCATGCAACCCTCCAGCGCACACCTGTGCGCCCTAATCCAACCGCGCGTCCTGCTCGCCCACTGCAGCAGCGCACACCAGCGCATCCACATCCTGATGCGCGCCCACGATTCCCTGCGCGCCTAGCGCGCCCACAGGTTGGTATGCCTGTTCTTTCGGACCAGCGCCCACCTACGCTCCAACGCGCCAACCTTCCCTCGCGCTATCCTGAACCTGCGCTCTCGCCCCCTCGCTCGGTTCTTCCGGATACGCGCCCATGCGCCACTGCCCTCTCGCGCCCGCTAGTGCCGCATCAGTATGCTGCGCGTCCTCGTATCCGGCCTCCTCACGTTCCGGCTCCTGCGCGCCACACGCCCTCGCCCTCTCCCACGCGCCCGCTCCAGCTCCTGCGCGCCCACGCGCCCGCACCATCTCCTGCTCGCCATCGCGCCTGTGGCCTCACCTACGCGCCACCGCGCCCTCGCGCCTGTGGCCTCACCTACGCGCCACCGCGCTCTCGCGCCCGCTCCAATAACCTCTCTCGCCCGCGCCCGCGCGAGATTCCTGTGCCACGCGATCCTTTCGTGCGTGACCCTGATGAGGGCCCATTACGCGACCTCCAGCGCGAGCGTCGCCAGGCGGATAGGTCATCTTCTCGTTACCCTCCCTGCAAGCGCAGACCAGCGCGCTCGCCGGAGGAGGGGCAGTTCCCGGACAGGTCTAAGGACTCTTTCGTTTCAGCTTCTCAGGCGAACCCGCATTTGTCGACTCCTCCAAGGGATCGAACGATCCCCTTCCCTCCAGAGGGAGTGTCTGACAGCGCGACTGTCAGCCAGCAAGCCTGGTTCGGGACCCTGGTCAGAGCTCTTGTGCAGGCGATGAAGCCCGTCCTCTCTGACGTGGGTCACAAATCAGTGGCGGCTTCCTCCCCCTGAAGAGGAAGAGAGGAGTCTCTCCCGTGGAAACAGCTCCAAGGCCTGTTTTGTCTCCTCGCAGATCCTTCCACAAGGCTCCTTCCCCCCCCAGACTTTCTCTCCCTCTCCTGCGGATGAGGATTACCCATCCTCAGGAGAGTTGGACGAGCCAGACTGTTCCCCCATCGCACCAATGGGGGAAACTCCGCCTCTCCCTGAAAAGTCTTCTCGTCCAGGGGTGGAAAAGAGCCTGCACCCATCGTTACTCGAGTCCTGTATCCTGCCCAGGAGGGAACCGAAGGACTGTAAGACAATCCCTAAATCGTCAACAAGGATCAGGCAGGAGCCATCTAGACCTTCCAAGGACGTCCACGTGTCCCCCAGGAAGAGCTACTGGGGACGGGAGACTTTGCTGCCAGTCCTTCAGGAGGAGAGCACCAAGAGTCAAAACACGCGTTCTGGCAAGTCCTGACCCTCATGAGGAACCTCAACGGGATCCCAGACCCTGAGATTCCTCCTCGTGAGGGTAAGGACACGTTCTTGGACCGCGTCTACGGCACCCAGAAACCCTCTAGGGCCAGTGCAGCTTTGCCCTGGTCTCAGGGGATGAAGAGTGCCAGGGACAAGGTCGAGGGCCAGCTCTCTGAGCTTGCCTCCTCCAGCAGATCCACCGCCGGTAACAAGCTCCTCCCTCCTCCTCGAGTCCATCAGAGGAGGTACTTTGAGATCCTTGAGGAGTCTTGTTTGGGTCTTCCGATTCACCACTCCGTGGAAGAACTCACCGGGGGAGTCCCTCTAGAGAGATTCTGCAACCGGCACGTGTCCTACTCAGCTACTGAGATCCTAAGCCAGGAGAAGGTTGCTAAGTGTGCCATGCAGGCAACTTCGTGGCTTGACATCTGGCTGGGGTCTCTGGGCATCCTGGTGCGGTCTGAGGACCTCTCCAAAGAAAGCACCAGGAAGGGACTGGAGACTTTCTTGCTCTCAGGCACGCGGACCATCGAGTTTCTGGCCCACCAAGTCTCGAGCTTGTGGGCCAATATGATTCTCAAACGACGGGATGCTGTGGCTGAGAGGTTCCACCAGAAAGTTCCCAGTTCGAAGGTTAGCAGGCTCAGACACTCTTCCGTGTTCGGTAAGATTTTGTTTGAGCCTAAGGACGTAGAGCTTACCGCTGAGAGGTGGAGGAAGTCCAACCAGGATTCCCTCATCCATAGGGCCCTGACATCGAGGCCCTACAAACCTCCAGCGGCACAACAGCCCCGTCCGGCTAAGGACACGAAGAAGACCACTGCAGCATAGCCGAAGGTGTCTAAGCCCTTTCCTGCCAAGAGCAGAAGGAGCAAGAAGTCCTCCAGGGGAGGCAAGAACCCTAGAAGAAACGGCCGAGGCCGTAAACGCTAGGGTTGGCAGTCCCCCTGCATGTCCACCAGTGGGGGGATGCCTACAATGTTGCGCGGCAAGGTGGCAGCAACTCGGGGCAGATACCAGTGTCGTTGAGTTCTCTTGCCATGGGATCGGCAAGAGGGCAAGCCCTTTGGTTAGAAGTCCAGACCATGTTGAAGAAGGACGCTCTCCAGGAGGTTGTAGACGGGTCCCCAGGCTTCTACAGTCGACTCTTTCTTGTGAGAAAGGCGTCTGGAGGCTGGAGACCAGTCATCCACCTCTCAACCCTGAACGGGTTTGTCAAACAGACTCCGTTCAGTATGGAGACGGCAGACACGGTCAGACTCGCAGTGAGACCACAAGACTTCATGTGTACACTGGACCTGAAGGACGCGTACTTCCAGATCCCAGTCCATCCGTCTTCAAGGAAGTACCTAAGATTTTGCCTAGACAACAAGATCTACCAGTTCAAGGTGCTGTGTTTCGGTCTCTCCACAGCCCCTCAGGTGTTCACCAGAGTGTTCACCCTGATATCTTCGTGGGCTCACAGGATCGGCATCCGTCTCCTTCGTTATCTGGACGACTGGCTGTTCCTAGCGGACTCGGAGGCAACCCTTCTTCACCGCCGAGACAAGCTCCTCGAAGTTTGCCAGGATCTAGGGATCATGGTAAATCTCGAGAAGTCCTCTCTGCAGCCCTCTCAGAAACTGGAATATCTAGGCATGGTCATAGACACCAATAGCAAGGCTGAAGAAGGTCGCGAGGCCTTTCCTCAATCGAGAAGAACTCCCAGCCCAATCGTGGCTGCGTCTCCTCGGCCACCTCTCCTCCCTGGCCCGTCTCGTTCCCAACGGTCGCCTCAGAATGAGATCCCTCCAGTGTCGACTCAAGTCCCGGTGGAATCAAGGTCACGATTCCCCGGACACTTTGGTCCCTGTATGTCCTGCGAAACGGACGGACCTCCAGTGGTGGGTGGCGGACGAGAACCTACAAAAGGGAGTGGATCTTCTCGTCCTTCCCCCTGATTTGATGTTGTTCTCGGACGCATCAAAGAAAGGGTGGGGGGCCCACGTTCTGAACCACAGGACCTCAGGCCTGTGGTCAGAATCAGAAAAGTACCTTCTCATAAACCTGCTAGAAATGAAGGCCGTGTTCCTGGCGCTTCAGAAGTTCCACCAAGTCCTGGCGGGCCACTCTGTGGTGGTGATGAGCGACGACACCACGGTGGTGGCTTATATCAACAAGCAAGGAGGTACCTTTTCAGAACAGCTATCCCATCTTGCAGTAGAGATCCTGAGATGGTCCGAAGTCCTCTCGATCACACTAGCGGCTCGCTTCATTCCAGGAAAAAGGAATGTGCTCGCCGACAGTCTGAGCAGAGCGACGCAGATAGTGAGTACCGAGTGGTCTTTGGATCCTCAAGTAGCCAACAAAGTCCTGACTTTGTGGGGTTCCCCGATGGTGGATCTGTTCGCTACAGCGCTGAATTCCAAGCTCCCGCTGTACTGCTCCCTGGTCCTGGACCCCAAGGCTCTCCGGCAGGATACCTTCCAACAACGGTGGGACAACGTCGATGTGTACGCCTTTTCCCCGTTTTGTCTGATGAGGAGGGTGCTCAACAAGACCAGAATATTGGTCAATCTTTCAATGACCCTGATAGCTCCGCTATGGCATCAAGCAGAATGGTTCCTGGACCTTCTGCAACTCCTCACGAAGGTTCCGAGAGAACTCCCTCCTCGTCACGAGCTACTCAAACAACCACACGCCAACATCTTCCACCAAGCCGTAGCTTCGCTTCGACTTCACGCCTGGAGACTTTCCAGCATCTCCTCACGGAGAGAGGATTTTCGCAACAAGTTGCGAACAGGATGTCTGGTCACCTGCGCAAGTCATCCGCAGGGGTCTACCAGGCGAAGTGGCGAGTCTTCTGTGGTTGGTGTCGTGGAAGGGGTATCTCTCCCCTCGATGCCACTATTCTAGCAATAGCGGAGTTCCTCGTGTATTTGCAGGAGGAAATGCGCCTTTCAGTCTCGGCAGTGAAAGGCTATCGCTCAGCCTTAAGTCTTGCCTTCAGGCTTAAAGAAATGGACATTTCTTCCTCGCTGGAACTTTCCCTTTTCATATGGAGTTATGAACTTACCTGCCCTCAGTCGGAAGTGAGACCTCCTCCATGGAATGTGGTTCGAGTTCTCAGGTCTCTGAAGAGACCTCCCTACGAACCATTACGTCAGGCTTCAGATCGCCACCTTACCTGGAAGACGGTTTTCCTGCTAGCTTTGGCCTCGGCCAAGCGAGTCAGTGAGCTACATGGTCTCTCGTACGACATCGCCCATTCAAGTGGATGGGGGCCAGGTAACGTTCAGCTTCGTCCCTAAGTTTGTTGCCAAGACTCAGAATCCGGGAGTGCCGGACCCTAGGTTCGACTCTTTCCAGGTTTCGAGTCTCCGTTCTGTAACAGAGGACCCAGACCATCTCCTACTGTGCCCAGTGAGGAGTCTGAAGTTGTATCTTAAAAGAACAGCTGCAGTTCATCCCCGGGTGCAAGCCCTGTTTGTGAGCACCGGGAAGACGAAGAGGAGGGTCACCAGGAATACTATCTCGGCCTGGATTCGCAAGGTGATACATCTGGCCTTGGATCCTGACCCTTCTCCGTCACGTCGCCCTAGAGCGCATGATGTCGGGCATAGCTACCTCCCTGGCCTACAAGAAAAACTATTCAGTGACGCAGGTCCTTCAAGGTGGGGTGTAGAAGCGTCAGATCACCTTCACGGCCCACTATCTGCAAGACGTGACACAGGAGGCTCGATACGTTCTCTATCGGCCCTGTGGTGGCTGCACAACAGCTGGTCTAACCTCAGGCTCCTTAATGGACAAGTAGCAGAAGGTTGAGGGCATTGTTACCCGGTTTTAGTCTGCGTGAATGAAAAGATGTGTCTGGCCCTTATTCTTTTCTTCATCCTCTCCTCCCGTGGAGAAAGCAGCATCCTGGGTTCTCTGCACAGCTGACCTCAAACCTCTGCAGGTAAGCCATGGTCCCTTGTGTTCCTAGTATTAAGTGTAATACTATCATGTCCCCATACCCTGACGAGGTGGTATTGGGAGAGTCCTAGCCTAGATTTCCATCTGAAGAACTCCAGGTCAACTTCCTAGGATGAGTCACTTCTCACCTTCACACACAGCTTATGTAGGCCGCAGCAGTTTCACAGCATGCCAGCGAGGAGCAGGGACCCCTTATTTCTTGAGTACTTACACACTCGAATTTGGAGTCCCCGGGCAAGCCAAAGCCAGTATGGCAGGGACTTACCTCCCTTCCTAAGGGTTAAGTCACCCCATGTAAATAGCGTGGTTTGTATTTCAGTTATGGAACAAATGACAAATTCGTAGATAATTTGTATTTTTCCTAACTATACAAACCTTAGCTATTTACACATATTTGCCCACCAGCCCTGTCCCCCGGGATAAGTCCTACCTCTAAGCAAAGTGAAGCATTCACCGGTGTGTGTGAGGGGGGGGGGTAGCTAGCTACCCCTCCCTACCCCCCACTAACTAGTGGCGGGGTAGTAAACCCTCGTTAAAATTCTTATGGCTCGTCATTCAGCTACGCCGAAGTAATTACCCCATGTACATAGCTAAGGTTTGTATAGTTAGGAAAAATACAAATTATCTACGAATTTGTCATATTTAGTTATGCACTATATTTGAAACACTATTACTGTACTGTAATTTTCAGATTTAAACTTTAATTACTTTGTTCTGTGAAAACCTAGTCTTTACTTTAATTCTTTACATTTACATTTTATGTATTAAACTGTAAAGAGTAATGTGGTAATTTAAGCCTTGTCTAGTTTATGCATTAAACTGTCATGAGTATAAATGTAAACATGAAGAGGATGGTCATGAAATTACAATATTTTACATGATGCATAAGGAAATATCAAGATATACCTACTGTACCATTAAGTCTTTACTCTCCTTTACACCAACCTCAGCGCTACATTGATCCTCGGAACATCCATCATGCAGAAAAAGAAGCAGTCTCTCTGTTCAGTGCAGCAGATTCAAATCAAGATGCTGTTCTAACTTTAAAAGAGATTCTCGCCAAGAAGGAAGTTTTCATGGTCAGCAAAATGATTGATGCGGCACGGAGCTTCCATGACGAATTCTGATTCAGTATTGATTTATTTACCTGGTCTCAACCTTAATTAGTTTGTCATATTAGCATAATGTAAGGTCTTGACAGGTTATTTGAAGTACCTGAAATATTTGTTCCTTACATTTTAGTCAGATAGCTTACATTTAGGTGTCGTGTAACTGGGATTATATTTGAATTCAGATAGCATATATTTAGTTTTATAGCTACTGCATTCATATAAATATCATTCTAGGCTTTTAATTGAAATGCTTTTGCCTTTCATTTCTAAAGAATATTTTGTGTTCTTTCCTCATGATGATATTTGGTAGTTAGTCTGGCGTATTGTCGTGACCTTCTTGCTTGATAAGCTATTTTGCAAAACCTATGAAGAACCTAGTAATATGGTTACAATATAGCAAATTTTATACAAATACAGTATTTAAGGTAATAGTGAGTTTATGGCAGAGTTGTTTTCCACGACACTGTACCTGGAGAGCAAAAGAGTAACAAAAAAGGAATTCAGATTAGTGAACTATTGTACAGTACTGTATATATCATATGTTTCAAAAATATAACTCTGAAAATTTTGGGATGACAAGTGAAGGAAGAAATTTTTTAAAGAAAATATACAAAAAACCATTTAAGGAACTGCAAACTGATGGCAGTTTTTAAGACATAGCTTAATTACATTTTTGTTAAGAAAATGCTATGTTGATAGACTTTGTGATCAACATCTTTGATATAGTTAAATGGAATTATCATGGAAAATGTGCATCCTGTTTTATTAAGTAAAAGTACTGAATATAGTGGTACATGTTGATTACATTAAGGGCAAAAAGCTAAGTACAGTGTGCTAATTTATGAATGAGTAATAATCTATGGAATAGATGCAGAAGATATGTCCTAAACATTCAGGCACAAATGCAGTTAATAGCAACAAACAATTATCCTATTAAAAATGTAACATATGTAGAATACACCATGATAACTTATCAGAATAGGGACTATGAAACTTGAAGAAACACAAAATCCGAAAAAAGTGGAATGATTATACAGTAGATGCTCAAAGGATTCCAATTGATGGAACTTGTAGTGACTGCCTTGACATTGCTTCCAGCTTACAGATTCCCTTACGATGCTTTCCTATCAAACAAACTATTGTAGCCTAAGTAGGACTAGGGTTTTTCCATCTGGAATGGGGATTAAGCACTAGTATACTAAGTAGCTAAAATGTAGTTTGGAAAGATTAAAACTTTACTCTTGTGATATGCAGTGGCTGTATAAACTGATATGCATGAAATTATGTAAAAGTTTCCCCAATATTAATTAAGGTTATTTGTAGTGTAAGATATGGAGTTTTGTCTTTCAAAAGGTACTTAAAAACACGAAAGGATATTGTTAGTATTTGTTACTCCACTTTGCCTTTGGGAGAAATATTGATCTTATGAAAGCTTCAACATTGGTTTTAAAATTAACACAGCTTAAATATCAGTGCAACTCCTGTATAACCCCAGTAAAACCAGTGAAATAATGTATAAAGAAAAAAGTGAAAATCTAAATAAGATATATTAAAAACATTTACAAATTTACTTGATAGACAATTAGAGTTGTATAAGTAGCTGATAACTAGGAAATCAAGGACTGCCAATTGATGTTAACTTACTATATTTGTTTCTCTGGACACAAGTCTCAAGTTTAATTGACTCATTTCTTATGTGGTGGTCTCAGACACTATATTAAACCTTATTACAGCAATATTGCTTCCGTGTGTATTGAGGAGTACGAACAAAGTAAGTGTATATCCTTTTGAATTATATATTGCATACACATACAGTAGATGCCGGGTGTTTATTCAAACTCACTTGTATGTATGCTTTTTATGATAAATTCTATATGCTCATATCATATTAAATACAGTATTAAGTACATTAAAACTTGTAGATACTCTTCTTTGATAAGTAAAGACTACATACTGGAAATTTACTTAGTTTTGTTGATTTTAACTAATTTAAACTAACAAAAACTGTCTTACACATGTACCTGTCAACTGCATATTAGTAAGTCTTGTGATATTTAGTTAGATAATTTGCAATTTTTATCTTTAATTGTTTCAAATATATTATTTAGTATGTAAATATTCAAATACCCTGTATTGATACTTTAAGTAACATCCATTAATACTGTATAGTAGCAAACATTCTCTTCCTGAATTATGCACTATGATTTGATTGTGTTTTGAATGAGAAAATTTCATGCCTGCACAAAATGTCTGTATTGATTGGTAATCAGTATTACTCACAAAGTGTAAATATTTGGTTGAGTTTATTTACACAAATTATTCATTGATGCGGTATAGTCTTATTTCAACATCGCTGAATTCAATTGATAATTAAAAAAGTACGTACAATATCATAAGCAAAATATAATTTATTAAATTGAATAATTTTACATTTCATTTAGTATGCACATTACTTCAGGCTGAAATTTCCACAATACAGACTGGCATGAATATCTATTGTGTAAAATTATTTTGCTACTGTATTTTCTACAGTTAATATATGTTTCCATGTACTGTATGCAGAATGTTCAGAAATTGGTAGTTTTAAGATTTGTGAATAACATTCCAGTGATAATTTTTTTAAGAATCATATTTAGTAATGTGCTTTCCGGGAAAGGCCTTGTGGAGGATGGCACATTAAAACAGTGCCTTCAGTTATCCCAATGCATTTTGAATGGATACAACAGGCAACATTTATATCTTAGTTCTCAAACTTTATCTTTTTCTTTACAGAGTTTCATTGGTATAGTGGTATGATGTAATTTTGTTCTGATAACCATGTATGTATACACATTAAAATACACAATTTTCTGTGTATTTATGATAAATAAAATAACCCACAATGTATGAAAAATTGAATTTATTGAGCTTTTGAAGGGACCATCTTCCTTTATTCATCAGACAACATCATTTTGTTGTCTGAAGAGGAAGAGAGATGGTCCCTTAGAAAGCTCAATGAATTAAATTTTTCATACATTGTGGGTTATTTTATTTATGTATACACACTTTACAAATTGTCTTTTAAATAGATACTCTTTTATTGTTCATTAGGAGATAGGTGTTGTACAGTTGTCTATCAGTTTAGTTAACTAACCAGATATTATACGCAAGTATGAAGTTTGGTTTGATCCTATATAATTTTTATATTATTGAAAGTATGACCAAGATAAGGCATTGTATTAGTATGCTATATCAGAAAACTCAGAATTTAAATCTGGATAGTGATAGTGAATACAGTACATGAAAATATTACTGTACTGTACCTATTTTATTTTATTTTTACATCAGTTGCAGATACGGTACAGTACTGTACATACTAGATTATCACTTGCTGTAATATTTTTTATCAGTAATAATTCTGCTCAAAGATGAAATTATGAAAAACACACCTCCTGCCGCATCATTTATAGTACTAGTCTATCTGTGACTAGACGTAATTCCTTTTTATGACTCAAAGGTACATTTATGACTACTGTATTTCTTGATAGCTTTTGTTTCTGTTTGGTAGGCATATGTTTAGCCTTAGCTTGGCTCAATGGCTTGTTTTCACTCTACTTTTGGGCTGCTATTTTTATATAGTCATGTTTCTTACAAATAAATCTTACATATTATTGTAATAGGTGATATATGTGGGTTATTATATTAATGATTTACCAAATATTCACTGCTATTTCTTCAAATTTGTTTTAGAAGTTTAACTTTGATGAAAAAAAAAAGTTTTCCTTGACCTAGCACTGTAGCTGGTGGCACATGGCCACCTCAGAGGTATAAAAATCAACCCTTTGAAGTTGGATGGTTCAACTAGACAAACTTGTCCATCAACTTTTCTCCCAGTTTGTAATTGAAATAGTGGTTTTTATTTTGGATTGCTCAGTAATGATTCCAGAATTTGCTTTCTGGAACATTTAATGTGAACAGCTGTTATAAGGTAAGACTGATCACTATTTTGGTATTGCATGGATTTGGTTTGCTGCTCAGAATCAGTTACAATACTGTACTGTATAGCACAAGTCCAAGATTAGCCTATGTTTATGTCATTATTAAAAGAAGTATAGAAGGTTCATTATTTTGAATATTTAAGATTTATTGAAAACTTTCTTTAAGTACTGTGTCTGAATAATTTTGAGAGTACTTTTGTTAATTAAGGTATTAATTCCAGTTAAGACTGAATGGTGTACTTTAGTTTAATTTCAGTTTGTTCATGGCCCCTTTTGCCCTTTACTTGAAATGTGTTGCAATATTGCATGAGTGATTATTTTTAATTAGTTTTTATACTATATCAAGAAAAAACTTTTTGCTGAAAAAATTTTACCTTATCAGTTCATTTATCTTGCGTCCATGATTTTTTCTTCAGTGTTCCCAATTTCAGGTTGTTTGAAGTATGAAGATAGCAGCCAGTCCATGGATCTTATTTCGTTTTCTAAAGTTTAAAAGCAATTGCTGATACAGTACAACTAGTAATTTTGAAGGATGTAACTTTTCATTTATATGGTTTACAGTTTGATAGTCAAGTACTGTATGTGGTTACTTATCCTCTGCTAATATTTATATGTGCGTACAGTAATTGTTTTTATAATTTATTGTATAGGCCTACTTTATTTTATAATAATATCCCCTATTGGATAATTGCTAGAACTTAACTTCTCCAGTGCATTAACATTTTATATTCTTGTCTTAAACCTAGATCTCTCTTGAGTGAGCATTCGTCTTTACCTATATAGCTCCCTTTTCTCATTATTTAAAAAAGCACATATATGACAAGCTTGTATCTCTCTCTAGTGATAATTTGTTTATAGGCAAGAAGACAACTTATATAATGATGGTAATAATTACCACTAATCCTCCTCCTTGTTAATGTGGGAATCAGCAGTGCAATGTATTTCAGGTAAGATTTGTTATAAGTTTTTTTTTTTTTTTTTTATTATTTTTATTATTATAACATGCTAAGCATTATTTTAGCACTTATTCAAAATTCATGGAAGAGCTTCCAGCCTCCTCACTTATAGTGGGTTTTTCTTATTGGTTAGTTATGTTACAGACTATAAAGGACTGATTTATTTGTACCTGTAAAATAGCCGAGTAGGATCAAGCTGTGTGCTAACAATTTAACGTGGTCAGGGAAACTTTTTTCTTGTGTTACGGTTAAACTTCTCCAGGTTCTTTGAGGGAATAGTAATGAGATTTAGGTAATTATTAAAATGAATGGTTTTATTTTTTAAATTTTGTTTTAATGCTACTAAAATTTGCAATTTAATGTTTTAATTTTAAGCTATTTATGTATGTGTAAGGCCTTATATTGTTGTAGCTTCAAGATTTCAGATTCACAAAGTTCTCGTGTATGTTTCAACTGAAGTTTGAAAGTGTTCTAAGATTCTACAGTTATTCCAGGTTTTTTATACTATACATCTTTATTGGGTAAAAGTGGTTACTATAATAGACTTGATTGTGGAAAACAGTCATATGCAGTATATGTATTTACAAGCTGTTCTTCCTGTTTTATACATTAATGTATCGTTATTCCTCTTGAATTTTATAAATACTATTCTTCCAGAATCTTTGTTTTGAGAGTTATCTTTTCAGTGGTATTTATTATTCTCCACAATTCCCTACATGCCATTCCAATTGGTTTCCAGCTGTCTTATTGATTATTGATTTTTTTCTTCCCCATTTTTATGGGCCATGAAATTTTTCTGTAGCCTATCAGACACATATTAAGCACAAAAATACCTTCAGTTTTACTATTTCTTGCTGGCTTTGAGTTTTAGGCAGCTCACTACTCTTATTTTTTTTATTTATTTGTGACTTTTTAATTTGATCATCATTGCATTTGCATCGTTTTTTTCAGAATCCTGGGATATAATGTAATATGGTAACAATTTTCCATAACATCCTTTTTATTAATCTTGAGTTTTAAAATTACTCTCCCCACATGTA